>NC_051075.1:5074392-5331892 GCF_004664715.2 Peromyscus leucopus
CAGAGAACAGAATTTTGACCAAAACTTAACTGCATGTTTAAAAGCCACATTTTATAAAGCGTGTGCATGCACATACATACACACACACACACACACACACACACACACACACACACACACTTCTAAATGGGTTACCAAATTTTACTGCTGTAAGCTTCCCACAATATTTTTGAAAAATATCAGACCGACGGGCGTCAGTGTGATTAATTCTGATGAGTACTTATGTTTTTCCTGCACACAGTGACCTCTGGAAGCTCTGAGTTCAGCTAACTATGCACAGTGTCTCTCAATTAACTGAAATGTTTGTAAACAAATGATATCTTTTCTCCATTAGCATGTCTCCGTCTCGACCTACAAGAAAGAATTGTGTAAGTAATCTCAGATGATTAATTTGTCTTTTCTTTAAGCCAAAGCAAAAGAGCAAAAAACTTCAAAAACTACAAAAGAGTTTTAAATATATATGTGTTCAGACATGGTTGCAAAAAGCAAATTTCTCCTACATTTAAGAAAATATTTCCCAAATTTCTAGTTTTTAATGAAATCTTAAATTGAGTGATTGACAATAAATTATGTTGTAATTTTGATTTGTGGATAAAAAAGAGCTTTTATGTATGATCTCATTTCACTTACGTGAAAACCCTGTAGCCGAAGTTTTATTATTTCCATGTTGCAAATGCATTAACTGATGCTCAAGGAAATAACATACATTCTCTGAGTTTCACAGACAGGAAATGCTTAGTAAGGTCTTCAGGGCATGCTCATGGCCCTTGGCCGCCATGCATGCCCATGAACATACATGCAAGTACATGTGACATAAATCCACACATAAAGAGAAACTCTTTTTAAAATCAGGAGTCTAATACATAAACAACAACAGCAAAGCCAAACAGATGGGATTCATCAAACTCAGAAGCTTCTGCATAGCTAAGGGAACAATCAATAGGAAAAAGAGACATCCCGCAGAAGAGAATACTTGCCAATCAACTTTTCTTAAGAGGGCATTATTCAAAATATATAAGGAACTCAAATCAATAGCAAGAAAACAAAGTGTCCTGTTTAACAACAGGCAAAGGACCTAAAGAGATATTTCTCAAAAAGAAGGGATAAAAAAGGCCAACACGCATGTCAAAAAGTCCTCAACATCACTAGTCATCAGGTAACTGCAACATGTTATGCAAATGATTTTCATAGCCAAAGTTTTCAAATAAAAACCTCAGTGCTGGGTGTCAGCCTCCTGAGATGCCTAAAACAATACAGGCTGTTGCCATTCTTCCAGCTCACCCCCAAAGTAGTTGATAAGATCCCCTTGCTGAAGTCACCTCACACATTGGTTGCAATGTGTATGGAAATCAAACTGTAATTAAATTGGAAAGTTCCTCCCTGATGGTCCCAGAAGCTATGTAGGCTGCTGGGTGAGAAAAGGTATCAGTGACCTTACCTGCTGTGAATTTCAATCTACAGTACCAACCTTCTAGGCAGTGAGTGCTCACAGATGCAATACTGGCAGGCCTGTTAGGGAGTAACCAACCACCTTCTGACTGGATTTGAGGCCTGCTCCCTAAGAAGGAGTTCATACCTGATAAACTATCAAAATCTTGGTGGTTGCAGAGATCTTAGGGTTGGTACTGTTATTTAGCTAAACTATCATGTACCTATTTGCCTTCTACATGTTTTGTTTAACCCCATAGAAAAATGGTATTCCAACCCCACAGCTGCAAAGACAATCCTGGTTAAACTTGGTGGGTCCTAAAAACAACCAGCAAAACAATAACACAAACTTTATCAGTGTGTTAAGGGGACTTGCAATAGGGGTGAGAGGGGAACTAGAGGACACATTATTATTATAATGCTTATTATAAAGATATGAAATTGTCAAAGAACAAGCTCAATAATTTTTTTAAAGGAAAAAAATGGCTTTTTACCAAAAACCAAAACAGAATAGGTTTTTATGAACCTGTAAAGAAAATCCAGTCATGATATGGTATTTTTAGGCTATAAATAAATACAACCATTATGGAAAACAATGTTCAAGATTATGTATTCCTGTTTATAGTGGCATAATTCCTAATACAAATGATGATATGTAATCAACCCAATTACCCATAAGTTCTGGATGAATAAAGAAAAAAAGAAAAAAATTATATATATGTATATATATATACATATATATATATATATATATATATATATATATATATAGAGAGAGAGAGAGAGAGAGAGAGAGAGAGAGAGATACAATGGAATTCTTAGATTTTAAAAATATGAAGATCCCATTTGTTACACCATAGATGAACTTGGACATCATGTTTACTTGAATTATTCAGACACAAAAGACAAAAACTTTTTAATAGCTCCTATTAAATATAATCTAAAAAACTTGAATCTATACAGGAAGCAAGTAGAAGGGTGCTTGGCAGGGACCGAGAGTGGGGTGCTTACTGTTGACTTAAAGAGTACAATTTTTTATTCAATTTGAAGATGTAGATTTTAGAGATCTGTTGTCAGCATGGTGACTGTAACTGATGACATATGTATATAGATATAGATATTTGTATAGAAATAATATACCACTACTTAAATTTACAGAGATTTTTAAATGTTTTAATCACAAAAATTGATGGCTATTGGAGGTCATAAATACACTAATTAGTTGGATCTAATTATGCCACTGTATATGCCTATATCAAAATATCACATTATACACTTTTTATATATGAAAAACATATATTGGCCAACAAAACAATTAATTAAACATTTTTACATATGACAAGGAAACTTCAAAACATTCCAATTTGCTTTTACATTTCACATTTCTGATTACTAATCTTATGCCAGTCAAGAATGTATACATTTCAAAGTAAGATAATATCTATCCAATTATTTACAAAGCCCCATGTATAAACCATTTTAATAATAAAAGTCACCTTGTTTTCCATCATTTTTAAAGTGAGATCATCCTTACAGAATTCTACAAATTATATTAGCTAATCAAATGTAAGTTTTTGCGTGCTGCCCATTTGGAAAAAAGAAACTATTCATTTTATTAATTAGATACTTATCATTTTCTTTTATTGTTTCATGATTTAAAACAGTGTGTTATTTTATCTATTGTTAGGTAATAAAAATCTTTAAATGAAGTATATTTTCAGTCGTGCATAGGTTAGATAGCATCAGCCGTTATAATCAACTCCAACTTTCTTTAATTTTAAAAATGTATCTATTCATTATAGATTGTACTGTGTTACACACCCCAGACCCCTCTCTCCTCCTCTTATCACCACTTCAATGTAGTCTTTATTCCCTGGAAAGTTTTATTGATATTTTCAAAGCACATATAGATACCTGACTTTATGTGCAAAATCTGGGAACCACATATGAAAGAAAGCTTGATATTTTGTCGCTGAAACTGGCTTAATTTAGTATTTATTTCTAGCTATATGCATCTTCCTGGGAATGGCATCATTTTATCCTTCCTGGGAATGGCATCATTTTATTCTTCTTCATGGTTAAAAATTTTTATTTTGCATCTAGAGCACATTTTCTTTGTACTCCTCTGTTGTTGGGATGCCAGGGTTGGGTTCATCACTTAGCTATGGCGATTGGTAAACAGTGAAGGGTGACGGGAGCTACCTCTCTGGTATACCAACCTGGTCAACTCCAACTTTCAAGGGCTGCAAGAGGAGCTTTCATCTCGTCTATACAGCAGCCAGTTGGCGTTTCCTGAAGTCTCTTCTCTTCATGCGTGAACTGACAATTTTTCTATCACTATCATGAAATAGCTAAAAGCAATCAACTTATTAAGACAAAGAGTTTAATTGAGCTCATGGTTTTGAGCTCAAATCCACGCTTGAGTGGTCCCATGCCACGGACCTCTGGCAAAGCTGCCCACACAATAGCAGGAGCGTGTAGCAGAATAAGCCAAGAGCTGAACAGCAAAGAAAAAGAGGAAGGGCTGAGGTCCCACATCCCCTCAGGGCATGCAAGAGGCTCTTCTCTCAAATATTCCACCACCTCCCGACTGCACCACTCTGGGAACCAAGCCTGAAAGGCATGAACCAATGGAGGGTGATCCCCAGAGGCCAGCAACAGGGCATTCAGAAATCCAGGTGACTTCTATTATAGAGTGTTGCCACATTCTTCCCTAACTTGGCAGAGGAGGAAGAAAGCTTAGGAAACATCACCTGTGCCCTGCTTCTGCTCAGAGTCCCTTTAGCACAATCCACTTCCACAGACAGCTGTGTGATAGTTACTGACTCACAGCTGCTTCCCAACTGCACCCTGTACTATGGCAGGAAGTCTTGGATTCAAACAGCTGGCATCTCTATGTAAATTTGAAGAGTCATATTAGCTTTCTGCCTCTGTGCCACCAAACCTAATGAATTTTTGTTGTGTATCTATAGCCCAGATGCTAAGTAAACACATTCCATTTGGCATATAAATATAATTTGAAGTTACAGGGTAATTTATGTACAAAAATGAAATTATTGCTATTCTTCCTCCAAACTAATTTCTGTTTGTATGCATGCATGAGTGAGTGTTCATGTGTGTAGTATATACATGTGTGTGCAGTTGCTTACTACTGTACACATGAGCAGGGGACACAAGCCCATGCTGAGTGGCTCTCTTCATCACTCTCCATTTTATTTTGAGACAGATCTCTCACTGAACGTAGAGCTCTCTGATTTTCAATGCTCCAGAGATCCTAATTCCCCAGTGCTGTAGTTAATGACATGGGCCCCATACCTCGATTTTATGGATGCTGAAGGTGTAAATCTGGGTCCTCAGGTTTGTGCAGCAAATATTTATACACGGAAACATCTCCTCATCATCATTCCCAAAGTAATTCCCATTTATCTAGCTGGGAATACAGACTCATCAAAGCACCCATAAACTATGATGAAAGAATTTCATAAAACAGGTCTAGATAAACTGTAAGGAAAAAATTCTGGGTATTCATTCAAGCATTGCACACCCAGTGTGCACCTTTCTCTTCTCTGTGAAGCCCTGCAGGACTATTTGAGTCTACACAATGGAAAAAAGAACTTCACCCAGAGTTGTTTTTGCCATCTTTAACGTTGGAACAATAATAAAACAGTGCCATCTTCTTAAATCGAAATAAGCAAACACATAACAAGGCATTCGCACAACTAACACAACATATAAAAGATTATGCATTAATATGTATTGTTCCATAATATAAAATGTATGTGTACATTTTTAAAATGTAAAGATCACTATGAGTTACTACTATTTTCACCATTTTAACTGTTATTACACAAAATCCTAGAACTCAAACATGCTTTGTAACAGAATTGAAATCTTGCTCTCTTAGATACTTTATACAAATACCAGTACCAGAGACTTGAATGGATTGTATTTTGATGAACTTTACATTTCAAATGGAAACCTCCTAGCTCTGGCATACTTCTCAGAGGAGACCTCTGTCAGGATGGTGTTACTGCAGATACACTTGAGAATACATGTGTTATCATGAACAAATGTCCACAGACTAAGTGGGACAGGAAAGAAAGAAAGGGCTATGCAAAATCTCGATGGACATGAAGCAAATCATGTCTATAGTCGAGAAAAGGGTAAGAGAAGGTGAATGTGCAGGTCCCCACCAATCAGACCACACGTGTGAGTGTTTATGTGCACGTGTACACATATATAAAGCTACGTCTACAGCCTTGGAGTCCATAGCACTATTCTTCATGGTGAAATCAAATCTATGATCTTAACCTTTCTCATTTCAGCAAATGCTCTTACATTTTTATTGCAATCTCTACCCTACACAAATAGTTTCAAGTACTCAAATAGCTTATTGTGTAGACAATACACACCAGAAAAGGAAAAACTCTCAGATTGTTACTTGCTTGTCTGCCCAGCATAAAGAGATCCGGGCTCTCTTTTATTTGAATAAGTGTTTTAAGTTAGCGTATCTCTTTGGGCCACCCACAAACATTTCTTTGATTGCTAAGGCATGTGGTGTACATGTATATGTGAGGACTCAGAGAGGCACACTTAATCTTATTCACAAAGTGTAATTAGAGACAAGTATGTTGCTTTCTTCCTCTTTTAAAGCAGTTAGGTGCTATTTTGTATTTTATTGAGGCGTAAATGCTTTTATAACTCAATAACCCTCCAAAAAAATTTTCTTTTGAATTGGTCATTGAAGAGATAGTGAAAATGTTTTCCATTTTTTCTGTCTTTTATGATTTTTAGTCTTAAAAACCTGTCAGTAAACATGTTTTTTTTTCCACAGAAAATTACACAGAGGTCTAGAACAGTGGTTCTCAACCTGTGGGCCATGACTCCTTTGAGAGTTGAACCACCTTTTCACAGGGGTCACATACATATCAGATATTCTGCATATCACACATTTACATTATAATTCATAACAGTAGCAAGATTGCAGTTATGAAGTGGCAATGAAAATAATTTTATGGCTGGGGGCCACCATAACATGAGGAACTGCATTAAAGGGTTGGAACATTAGGAAGGTTTTGTTTTTTTATTTAGGTGAACAGTTATGAATCCATACACTAAAAAACACTTCCCAGAGTTGTGGTTGCATTCAACCAGGTAAATGCCTTCCCATACAGCCGATGTCTCGTCTACCACATGAGACTACTGACCACCCTAGAGCAAAAGGGACAGAAGCCAGTCCTCTCAACACTGCTGAATAGCCCTTTATCTGAATTTCAAAATTCTGGGTTGTTGGAGGATGTATCTTTCAGGAATAAAACTTTATAATGTATGAAGACAAGGGCTTCCGGATAATGTTTTTAGAGTGCACTTTAACAAAGACCATTTAGGGGGCTGGAGAGATGGCTCAGTAGTTAAGAGCACTGGCTGCTCTTCCAGAGGTCCTGAGTTCAATTCCCAGCACCCACATGGTGACTCACAACCATCTCTAATAATAAAATCTGGTGCCCTCTTCTGGCAAGCAGGCATACATGCAGGCAGAACACTGTATACATAATAAATAAATAAATCTTTAAAAAAAAAAAACCAAAGACGGTTGGATTTTCTTTTGTTTGCAGAAATGACATTGTGACCCAGCAGAAGGAGAGTTCAACACGATTCTGAAGTCGCCCTGCTCTATCTGTGCCAGATAACCTCGGGTGCTTACACAAGTTAGCCGGGCTCTTTAGCCCCTCCTGGCTTATGGAAATACTGTTGTTCCTTTCTGCATTGGCTGTAAAGAGTAAATGCAGTCATGTTTGGGATTCTTAGTTCCCAGAAGGCATTATATTGTCTCCAACTTGAGTCTGATAATGCATTACACTAGCTTGTATATATTTAGGAAAACATCAGTACAAACCCTCCAGAAACCTGTTTGCAAAGGTACTGAGTAGCCCACAGAAAAGTGCACTTTCTGAAGTAGAAAGTTTCTGGTTCCACAGGAAAGAGGAACTGGCCAGAAAGCCATGGCTCCTGGAGGGATGAGTGACGAAGTCAGCTCTTCCTGGAATCTAGCTATAACTCCTGACTTGCTAGCATCTGTCATCTGGAACATGTGAGAAAGTTATCACAGCAGAAGGAGGAACAATGCTTCTCTGATGGTCCTCAAGCCCGTCTTTCACATGGGCAGCTCTAGTACGTGAAGGCTGCACTAGTCTGCTGGCTGCAGAGGGTGAATGACTCGGGAGAGCATCACGGGACCCAGCAGACTCTGGGTGGGAACTGACCTATCAGCATGTTATGGGCATTCTGGGGAGGGGAGTTTCCAGAGTAACCAGAGGGGACCCAGGGTACTGGGACCTTATGTGACCCAAAGTGGGAAGGCCAAACAGGTCATTGCCATTACATGATGACACTTGTATCACCTTGCCAGCATCTCCTTATGTCATGTGACCAGTCAATTTAATTTTTTAAAAGTCATTCTTTTTACTCTCAAAAACTAAAACTTCTGTGAAATAGGATATGAAATTCAAATGATGTTACCACACTGTTTTTTTTTTTCTTTTCTCAAACTTAAAAAAGGATGTGAAAAACTTCTCCAAAACACATGCTCAATGTATCATGAAGATCGTTTAAAGACCAGAAATACTTCCTCAGCTCACCCATTGAGTCTCTGGACCCGACACAGCCCTGCCATGAAACATAAGTACAGTTCTAACTTTTAAAACTGAATGAACATACAGGCATGTATCCAGAAATCTTTGAGGAAGATTTGAAAACTAGTTTACGACTGTTTGCTTTCCAGTTTCGTTTGCTTCTTCTGTGGCAATGGGGTCTGAGCCCCTGGACTCCAACAATTTCTGTTCTTCCCACTCAGCCAGTTGTAACCCCGCACTGTGTGACATCGTCTGTGACAGGCTGCAGGGTGAAGTTAGAAAACCTGCACGTCCCACTCAGCAGAGCATCTGTGGCACTAGACAGGGGTTGATAGTTCTCCACTCCTGGGTTCCCTGCCCCCAATGTCTTCCGTTCCCAGGACCCAAAGGCAAGGTTGGTAAGACAATTAAGGATCTGCTGCTTGGGTCCCCACTCTGTTCTGGCATGTCACTCTAGGGCCTCTGTGTCCTACCCTACAAAATGGGGGTTATGGCACCTCCCACGGGGATTTTCATGGAAATGGGGCAGGTTAAGTACAAGGATCCTTAGGAGAGTAACCGTTTCACATGAACGCTGTGGGCACTTAGTCATAATACTCTCCGTGGGAACTTTTTGTCACTCCACTCTCCGTAAGACACAGAACAGTACCTGGAACAAGTAAGTGCAAAGCAAATATTTGTAAGGAATGATTAAGTGCAGAAGCATGTTGTTTCCCTTTGCTCAACCCCAGGGATCCCTTTAGACTGTGGGACCTGTGTGGGTGTGCACAGGGCAAATGTTTAGAGATGTGCTCTAAATGGAAATCAAGAAATTTCCCCTGGCTTCTCGTAACCCACGCTGTATTTTCCATGACCCATTATCACATGCCTCCATAGTGACTGCAACCTGCCCTGTCTCGTACCAGGCACAGATCTAGGTTAGATGCTTGAATGCCTGTCTGTGTGCCAGCATGCCTCTCTGCCGCCTCTGTCCAGGCTGATGGGGGTGTAGCATTGTTCCTGTATCCCTGTGTCAGGATGCAACAAATGATCCCTGGAGTGGATCACTTTCCACGGTTCTTGTGAATAAATATTTGTCTTAGAATGATTTCTTTTTTATAGACAACTTTTCAATATTTTCCTTTCCCCTAACAATTTTGTAGTAAGTGGCAAAGTTAGGTTAAGTGCTCCTAAAGTGTGGCATGTGTGCAGATGACTTTCTTTGGTGACCTAGGGGTCATTCTAGCAGAGTTTACTACACATAAAAGTGGATTATGCACTGGCTAGTCTGGGCTCTGTATGAGTAAGCTCCCTTAAAAGCAAAGATAGGCTCAGCACAATCTCATTATGTCTCGTGAAGCTCTACATCCGAGTCATATTGTTTTCATCCTGTGCTTTTATGTGCAAATCCTTGGTACTTGACTCCAAGTCAGTGATCCTCACGATTCTTCAGTGTACCATGATTTGCAAAGAGAGGTCTATGATGGTCATGTGCTGTTCTGACTAAAACACACCAGAGGAAACCTACCCCTCTCAGCCTCAATGTCCCTGCTTTCTTCTCTTCCTTTGTGATGAGCCAGCAAAATGTTCCCTAGGAGAAGCAGCAGCAGCTGTTGGTGAGAACAAATCAGCTGCGGGAAGATGAATTTGCCCAACATATGTTGAGACTGGAGTGCTACATTTAATATTCTGTCCCACCTCTCCCTGAAGCTAAACATGGGAAGACAACCACTTGGGGAAAGGACTCTAACTTTAGAACAGTTATTTTTAGAATATTGAATTCATTGCTCCCACTACTTTGAACATCCCTTTATATCCAAGGAGACCTCTTCAGGAGCAGCTTCCTTTTGAGGTTGACCAAATAGATTTCCTAGTCCTCATCCTGTCAATCAAGCAGGCCCTGTGTGATCCAAGCACGAGCCTCACATTCCATCCCCATGATAAATGCTGTGACATAAGATGTTTCCAGAACAAATGCAGCAAGCCATCTCCACCACCCTCTCTCCATGCACATGTTAAAGTGCCAGGATCTAACTGCCTCTAGTACTTTTCAGTGAGCTTCAGATTGTCCTCTCAAAAAGTACTCCAAAACCTGTGGACATAGTCTCCTCCTCCCAAGTAATCTTAGCGCTGTTGATCTTGCATTTAACTTATTAAACAAATAAGAATGCTAGCATTCTTAGCCCAAACTAAGGCCTCAGGATTGATCACCTAATTCCAACTTGCCAGACTTACCCAAGGACCTATTAAAAGTCCCATTGCTACATAATCAGGCACACACACACACACACACACACACACACACACACACACACACTCACACCAGGCAACTGGGAAATAACACAGGGGTAAGAGTACTATGTGGGCTTATCTAGCATATTTCGATAAATGTTCACATTCCTTTGTTTAAAGGATCCCATGCTGGGTGAAGCGACACAGGGTCAGCCCTCCACACTACTTTAAATCCTCATAAGCAGAGCAGGGGCAGCTTGGCTAAGCTGTGCTGATGACCCCGTAGCTCAGCAGGAAGCTCTGAGCCCCTCAGGTTCGGGACAGCACTTTATACAGCAAATGGCCTACCAGGCTTTATCCTCTGAGAGGGTGTCAATGGATGGAGAGGAAGACTCCAGCAAAGGGAAGAGATTGGCACAATGGTCTTACTCAACCCTGCATTGCCTGGCTTGTGAATAGCATTCATGTAAATAGGAACTATTCGTGGCATTAGAGGTGTGGCAGGGTGGATAAATCTTAACAGCCTAGCAGTGAATTATACGTTGCTTAGAGCTGACAGACAGACAAGCCAGGGTGTTACCAAATGATGTCAGTGGGAAGATACTGAGTGTCTATGTATTTGGACACTCTCAACCTCATTTCTGTGGAGAGGTAACTTTTAAAAAAAAATAATTTTTATACAATATATTTTGATCCTGTTTTCCCAGCACTCAATTTTTCTTAGATCCTCCCACCTCCCAACTCACTGAATTTTATTGTCACTTTTTCTCTCTTAAAAACAAACAAAAAGAACACACACACACCAAAAAAAAAAACCCACAAAAATTGAAATTAAAATAAATACGCAAAAGATAATAAAAAAAAAGTATGCCTAAACAAAGCAAAATGGGATCTACAGCCTATAAAGCTATGTGGAAGTTGTAATGATCAGACTGTCACATACTGAACTAGTCCTACACATTTTACATTATCTCTACGATAGCAGCTAGTTGGCTAGCATGGCCAACAGTGGACTCTCACATAGAACTGATTTTTAAGAAATAATAGTCTCCATGCTGTGATTCTTATAGGGGTGATTCAACACACCCCCTCATCTTTTTAGGGAAGCTACCCTTTCTTCTCCAGATCCTAGGAAATATCCTAGGATGTTCAGTAGAGCGTGTCTATCACTTTTGAATATTTCCCACAATATCTGTTCCAGGGTGCTGCTCCATTCTTCACAAAGGGTGATTTGTAATAAATTAGTTTAGGGGACAGTATTCTATCTTATGAGAAATTTTCTAATACAAACTACTAAATTAAAAGCCATAGTCAAATGTGGAGGCACACACCTTTAATGCCAGCACTTGTAAGACAGAGGCAGGAGGAGCTCCATGATTGAAGCCAAACTAGTCAGTATGATGAGTTCCATGCCAGCCCAGGTCTCACAGTCAGACATGGTCTCAAAACCAAACAATGCAAAACAAAATCTGTTACTTTGAGTCCTCATAAAATTACTCAGACAGCTAAACTTCCATTTGATTATTAACTAAAATTAGCCCTCGAGACTAATATTTTGCATATATTTTGAAAAGTCCCTGACCATATCCTAATGTTTATTCATGCACATTTTTTCTTGGGTTTTGTTCTGCTTTGTTTTGACACAGAGCCTGGAAAACTCTATATACCTCAGGTTTGACTCAAACTCATGCTCCTCTTGCAGCAGCCTGAGTTCCCAAATGCTGGAATGCCATCAAATTCAGTGTCAGGGCAGCTAGTGATTTATTGATTGAGTGACTTATTCATTTTTGGTTCTTTAGCTGGTTGATTTCTGGCATTTATTCCTAGACTTACCCAAACTGATCAGAAGTTAACTCTTTCTCTTCCATCACAAGTTTCTTCTCTACAAATCTTTTTTCTATTTGTCAAGAAATTCGTTATCAGAATCAGATCCGACCTAATCATTGGCTTGTCTCCCTGAAACCTTCACTAAAATCATCTCCCCTTTAGATGATTAGAATTAGATTGGTGGCTAGAGGCACAATTATTTCATGGAATGTATGTTGCTCTTCAGGTTTGGTTTACAGTGATTTCCTTCAATACGTTTAGCAAAGCCCACGAGGAACTAACTGTAATGGAGTTTGGCTGCCGACTGAATCACTGCCATTTGTTCCCTAACACTCAGCTGGTGCAGATCTGAAAGAATAAAGGTTACTAAGTAACGTTATGGAGAATCATTTTTAATTCAAATTGATTTTTAATTGCTCCAAAAGATTTTATATCAAGGGCTGGAGAGAGAGCTCAGTTAGCCAAGTTCTTGGTAAGCAAACAAGGGAAACTGAGTCCAATCCCCAGCATGGTGTTAAGAGCTGGCCATGGCGACACACGCTTGTAGTCTCAGAACTGGGGAAGCAGAGAGTGGGTCCCCGCAGCTTGCTGGGAAGTAGCCTGCTTAATCATCGAGTCCCAAGTTCCCAGTGGAGATCTTGTCTCAAAAGACAGACGAATGGCTGCTAAGAAACAGTACCCATGGTTGACCTCTACTCCACACACGTGTGCACACACAACCTACCCACACATGCATGCACACCAACTGTATATTAATAGTACACTTTAAATAACTATACTAGGTATATTAAATACAATTAAAGTCAGTAAGCATATAGGTTGTGTAATGTTTGAATCAAACTAAACATGTCTAACTCCCCAAACAGCATTTTCAAATTCGTTCTCGTAGTTTTTAAAAATATGCAATTTCTAACTTATGCTTACAGTCAAACTACTGTGTGGTAAAGGCTGGGACCTCTTGCTCCTACATAACTACAATTTGGTTCTTATTAAGCAACCTTTCTTCATCTCCCCCTACTTTCTTCTTTTCCTGGCCTCTGGTGTAGGCCATTCTATTTTCAACCTGTATGAGTTCAATTTTTTTCAATCTCATGTGAGACCCTGAGGCTGTCACTATCTAGGCATTGTCTCTCTGACATTTATCCTGTCACACTGTTCTGCTGTCACCAATGACAGGATTCATCCTTTTTCAGCAGAATACTTTCCAGTGTACATATGTGCCCACTTTCTTTATTCATGAAATGGATGATGGACACTTTGCTATCCCTTGGCTATGATAAACAAGGCTGCAATAAACATGGGAGCACAGATGTGGCTTCACGACAGTGGTTTTCATCTTCTAGAGAGATCCCCAGCATCGGTACAGCCGCATCATCTGGTAGTCCTCTTTGAAGTTTTTGAGGAACCTCCACACGGTCTCCCCTAACGGCTGCTCTCATTTCCATGACAAGCATCTGTGTGAGTCACTACACCAGAAAGTGTTTCACCTAACCTGTAACTTCCTTTGTGTCTTATTCTGACATAACTCAGCCCTGAAAATGCCTTCACAATTCACTGTGCTTTCTCAGGACTTGCAGTGGCTTTCCCAACCCTCTGGGAACTCCATAAAAGTTGTTAGTATTCCCCCATAAACATCGATGTTTGTCTCGTAGCCAATCTGTGAGGCCCTGCAGTCCAGCCTCTGGCTGGGAGTCGATGCTCCAGTGTTGATTCTGACTCCCCTCAGAGTGACCTTTTGCCTTTGGTGTTCTAATGCTAAAGATGGCCAGGATCCTGACATCCCCTGTGCAGGACCATAGAGGGCATGAAGCCAGCTGATAAACTGAGAGTTCAGAACTTCCTGGAGCACATCAAGTGCTCAATACATGCCAATTGCTACTTTGGTGAAAGTTGCACAGATAACATAAGAGCCCCGCAGGCTTCAGGGTCCCACTGCCAATCCCTTCCGTCTCCACCCCACTAGGAACTGACTGGCTGGAGGAAGGAGACCATGCCTTGGATACAGAACATGGCGTAGCACAGAACTGGACATGGAAAATACAGAAGTCACTGGAACTGGCTGTAACCTCAGATATCAGATACAAGCGCGCGCACACAAACACACACACACACACACACTAGGAAGCAGGGAGCTCTCAGCTCCTGTGCAGATGGGAGTGATTTACCCATGAGCCTGCTGACAGTGTGCAGCAAACTGGCAGTATGCATGTTTCAATTGAAAATAACAGGGGGAGCACTCACCAGTGTTCTGGGGGAGCACTCACCAGTGTTCTGGGGGAACACTCAGCAGCGTTCTGCTCTCTCTAAAATGAAGTCACCATGTTGTAAAGTCTTCCCTGATAACTCCACGTACATTCACAACTGGATCCTGGAACTAAAGTCAGGCAAAGGGAATGTGTATCTCCTACCAACCTTACTCCCTCAAGATATTTTCACTGTGCTCCTCACCTCACACACTCACAAGTCAGTAACTGACTCTTCAAACGTCTGGCTTTTCCATCTTGAGTGTAAACTGTTAACATGCATTGGGTTTTTTTTTTTCTTCTGTTTTCAAAGCTATGTCCCTGAAACTTACAATGGTAGGTGCATAATAAGCCCTCAGTGAATGAAAGAATAAGTACAGGAATTGTGTGTGTGTGTGTGTGTGTGTGTGTGTGTGTGTGTGTGTGTGTGTATGTGTGTATCCTGCCACTGAAAAACTTCAAATCATAGATGAGTGTGTCCTTGAATGGACATGGAAGAGTCCAAGGGGACCCATACCACATAGAGTTAACAGAACTTCTTCAGATGCACACAGATCGAGGTGCATCTAGCTGGTCTCTTCTGGCTACAAACCAGCAAAGCAGCTTCCACTTGCACAGAACCTCTAGAGGCAGACTCTGTTTTCAGGCAGAGTGCAATGGATAGTGATCGAAAGGAACCTGTCTGTGACCTAATCACTCCTGGGACCTTCACTTAAATTTCAGGCTGCATCAGGTCTATTCATGTGACAAAGCTGACTTGCACTTTATTTATTACAGGTAAGTCAACTTCGGATCCCTCTTCAAGTGACCAAGATACAGATGAAAACTGAGTCATTTCAAAAATATGAGAGGAAGCATTATTGTAGATGTAACCAACCATCTTATTAAATAAGAAACACAAAGCCAATATAAAGATAAAAGCCCAAGAGGTCAGAGCTAAGAGCCTTACCCTTCCTGCTTCAGCAATCCTCTTCAGCCAAGAGACAACTGCTTCCTGTGTGTTTGTCTTTATATAGACTTTCTGTTCTGCCTTCTCATTGGTTGTAAACCCAACCACATGACCACCTTGTCACTTCCTGTCTGTACAGACCTCTAGGTCTTCTATGGTTGGTATTGAGATTAAAGGCGTGTGTCTCCAATGCTGGCTGTATCCTTGACCACACAGAGATCTGCCTAGCTCTGCCTACCAAGTGCTGGGATTAAAGGTGTGCACCACGAACGCCCAGCTCCGCTATGGCTTACTATTAGCTCTGACCCCCAGGCAACTTTATTTATTAACATACAAATAAAATCATAATTCAATACAAATAAAATATCACCATACATTATGATTTAGTTTGGTAATCTTTTGGCTTTTTCTTGGCATAGCAGAAATAAAATGAGTGATGTTTATAAAATGTCTCCTATAATATAAAACACCAAGATTGAATATTTGCTCAAATACACAAGCAAGAAATTAAATTTGGATTTCAAATAGTTAACCTAAGCATTTTAGATTGAAGTGTTGCAGCTTAATCATGAAGCTCTCGAGATGTTTCTTGTTATTGCTGTTGTTTTTAACTTTAACCATGTGGGGTGTTCACCCACCAACCCCACAGTTCCCCAGAGTTTTCTTGAGTGTGAGCAGCAGGAAATATTAGATAGAAGGATTTATATTGTGGAGATAAACAGATAGAAAATAAAGGATAGCCTCGAGAGGGCCTGGAACCTTTTCCAGCGGGCCCCAACTGTCTCTACCCCAGGATATTTATAGAGATGCCAAGAGGTGGGGCAAAATACCGCCTCCCCCAGCACAGCCAAGTGCAGACCATCTCAGACACCTGCACTCAGGCCTGTGGTCCTAATCATCCTCTATGCGGACCTGCTGGGTAAAGCCACAAGGAACCTGAAAACGGGCTCCCATACAACCAGTGATTAGATTCTGTTTTTGACACCTACAAAAGGAAAAAGGTAGTTCACACAAAAATGAGAAAAGTGAAATGTTAGGTGTGGGAGGACACTTCCTGTAGAACACAAGGACAGTGACATTTTCCCTGAGATCACTAGCATTGTGATGTGTGCGCCAAGCTCAAAAGAGAAATCGGATAGTGACAAACATCTACATCAGGATTTCGGGATGCTTTAAACAGAGTACTTCTAAACACTGACCCACATACTAAAGACATTTTTTAAAAAATGATAAAAATCTGCATGAGTCCAAGACATGATGACATCTTGGGACAATGGCAAGGTGACAAGCTGGGGCACTGCATGCTACCATGGAAGGTTGATCTGTGGAGCAGGAACTCCCAAAGGTGCCCATGGAGCGTTCAAACAGACACTTCAACATCATGTCTATTATCAGTGTCCCTTCAGTCATTCAGTTTGAGAAACTATTGCCATAGCCATCAACTGCTAACTACCTACCTACAAACAGAATGGGGAAATTCACCCACAAAAATGTTCTCGTAACTACAGCAAAGACTCTGAGGTTGTAGCATGTTTTCTAGTAATTCATCTCCAGTTTTTCAGAGATAACTCTTTATGACCAAAGAGAGGAAAGGTAGAAATAAAAGTAACTGAGATCAACTCTGCTCTGCATGAGTTTTAGTTGATGTTTTATTTTTATTCAAAAACACATTAATTGTATGTTATTTCTAACGTCATCATTTTGGCTTTTGAATACAAAGGGTGCATATGTTTGGAGATTTGGCACTTAGGTAAGTTTGCCAGAACCTGCTTGCCTGTATTCAATCACCTGAAATGAAATTGAATTGTCCAGTGGCAGTCAGATAGGGCTAATCTCTTTCAGTCTTCCATGGGGGAGCACTCTATCCACAATCATAGATGCTTACTAATATTTGAATTATAAACCATCACCCATTCTCAGAACAGATTATTTCTTGAGTATCACTGACTAAAGGACATGCAGAAGAAGACTCACTCCATTATACTAACTGTGTAATAAGACAAGCAAGTGTCATCTGGGGAGAATTGTAAAGTAAGCTCTCAACATAAAGCAGTAGGAGCATAAATACAATGAAAGTCTCAAAAAACTAGAACAAAGGGACACATTAACACCTTTTTCAGTGACTATATTCAAAACTAGGCTGGGAAGCCACTTGGCAAGTACATAAGTAAACTTGGTGTATACAACGGCTCAGTGTCAGGAAAAAGTCTGTCTCCTGAGAGACTGGCTTGTGTGGCTATTAAAATTATTCTAACTTAGTTTGAGTGGACTATTTTCTCTCAACATATTTGTGAAGTAAAACAGCAGAATTGGGGAAACTGAGTCTAAAGTGCCCTTCCTATGAAACACTATCGACTCTACCTCTCGGCCCCCGATGGTCGCTCAGTCTCCCTGAGGCGGCCTCTCTCTGACTTTCCCGTCTGACTTTGTGGTCACAGAGTCACTTGGGGCTCATGTCCTCACCATTGGAGTGGAGGGAAAGTAGTTGATTGCCATGTGGCCTATTACTTCTTTTAAGAGATTAAAAGTCAAACCTACAACGTAATTACCTATTTAAAGAAAAACCAGGTCTGTTTCAAAGATCTCCAGACAATCTGATATCATTTGAGAGATTCTAAACCTGTACCTGATCATGCCTAAAACAAAATGGAACAGAAACAACTCTATAAATACTAGAACTAGGAAACAGAATTTATCCTAGGAATCTAACAGTTAAAGAATGAGTACTTGGAAAAGGTAAAGGGCTTTAGCTTACTCAACAGCTAACAAAGAGCTACAACACAGGTCATAACCTCCATTCTAATACCTTCTACTGGATACAAAATTGCCATCCATAACACAATACTCAGGAAAAAATGCATGGATAAGGTACATAATCTATAATTACGTATTCATTATGAAAAGAGACATGAGATAAGAACTGAGAGCTCTGTTCCTTGTTTTTTAATTTTATTTGTGTCTGGGTGTTTTGCCTATCTTCATATCGCCTGCATGCTTGGTTCCCGATATGGATAGAAGAGAATATTAGATCCCCTAGAACTGGAGTTACAGATGTATGAACCACCATGTGTGCTGAAAGTCCAACCCAGGTCCTCTGGAAGAGCAGCAGTGCTCTAACTGCTGAGCCATCTCTCCAGTCCCAGCAAATCTGTTTTTCCGCTTTATTCTGTTTTGTCTTTGTTTTGGTTCTGGTATAGCCTACTCCGGCTTGCCTTGACTCTAGACCCGGCTGCCTCAGCCTCCTAAGTGCTGGAATGTATGCAGACGTGGACTCCCACACTGACTTATAATAAGCCACTTAGATACAGACACAGCAAGCAAAAAGTCCCAAATGTAGATGAGTTCAGAGAGTGATGATGGAAAGAAAGGGGTCATGGGATGGAAGCCTGAGGAATTTCCACATCAGTGACTGCAGGGGGGAGTCCCGGGGGGCTCTGGGAGGAGAGATGCCGAGGGCGGAGAAAACTGAGGAGTCCTGATGCTGCTGAGCACAGGAAACAGGGTTTCAATAAAGAGGAAGCAGTCTGCAGCATCAGAACTGGCTGGAAGGTCCAGAAAAAAGAACCGAAAAGTTCCCACCAAAGTGCATCACAGATTAGATTCAGTAACTCTTTTTTTCAGGATCTACCCTCCTGAAAGACACTAACATGGAGTGAAAGGTTAATGTCAAAGTGTTCTGTGCTTCTAGATGCAAAATGAATTAATAATAATCATTAAATACCTAAATATTCAAGCTTCAGGAGTATTTTAATAGCATTTTATCATAGCAATACTAAAATCCTATCTTTGAAAATCACTTAATGCATATGAAATAAAGATAAATACACTAATACATTAATCAAATCTCTTACAGTTATATTTTGATTTTGCATTTTCTCCCTTACACTCTCTGTGCTCTCTAAGTTTCTCTATAATGAGCAGGCCTAATTTTACATTCAAGGGGGAAAATTAATTATACCATTTATTTTCTTTCAAAGAGTGGTTAGAAGATACATTCTTGCTGTCCAGACACACTAGGCTTTCATTATGTTCTTTCTGGCAAGATAAAAACAGAAGTCGAAAGCATCACTGCAAATTTATACAGATCTGTTGAGCACATGGTGATCTTTAAAGCAGTTGAAGTATTTCAGATGCCAAAGTAAGTTAAAGATGGAAAAATGCCCCATGTTCTACACTCCATTGCTACCCTGTTTCTGTTTTGTAGTGCAGCAAACATGAAAACTCCTGATGTATGGTATACTATAGAAAAGTCATGTTTCCAGATAAAGCAAAAGTACAACAGAGATAAGGGGGAGGAGCCATGAGACATGATTGACAGGAACTGGAAGAGGTTTTTTAAGCATAAGGAATTTCAGAATAAAAAACAAGACACAAGAGACCAGGTGTTTTTCTGTAACAAATGAGCTATAATGAAACCACAGTGTCCCCTGATGCGAAAGCCATCGAGTCCCTCAGATTCATGCTGGAGAGTCTCAAATTGTCAAAAAAGCAAATGGCCACTGCAGTCTGACGTCAGAATAGCTTCCCCATTCCATTTTGCCTGGAAATTGAGAAGACAACAAATGACTTCAGGACCGAATGAGCCTTGTGAATGTGAATGTCACCATCTGTGCTTTTCTATTTTTGTTCAAGAGAAGGCATCCAGGGATGCAGCTGTTAGTAGTCACCCTAAATTAGTGTGGATGACCAAAGAATGGAAGTGATCATCTGGCTCAAGGACTGAGTCTACAACAAGAGCATAGTTATGAGTCAGTCGCTCCTTCTGGGAAGCCCTGCTGACCACCTACCCAATAACAAATGTTTCCCTCACTCCTTTGAAGCCTTTGAGAAATCATTGACTCAAAACATCTTTATAATTGATATATATTAGCATGCATAAGACAGCAGAGTCCAAGCATTATAATGAAAAAATGGTCACGGCCCAAAATGGAAGTGTGCGCTTCATGGGTCTATTTGAAATGCATTGGCATTTCGTATCCTCTAGAAAGCCAGGAAAGGCCTAGCTGCCTGTGCACCAAATGCACTTAAGGCATCGCTAAGCTTATGCTTTACATAAGGAGCATTGTTTTATAGTCTATGACTACATAGACTGCAAAAGAC
Organism: Peromyscus leucopus; assembly: GCF_004664715.2. Lineage (NCBI taxonomy): Eukaryota > Metazoa > Chordata > Mammalia > Rodentia > Cricetidae > Peromyscus > Peromyscus leucopus. The sequence goes on from NC_051075.1 coordinate 5,094,783, forward strand.
AAAGTTATGATTATTTTCCTTCCACACAGAACATTGTCTATGAAACAACAGGGAAAGAAAAAAATGTAAGAATGAGAGTGAGATCTTTTTGCAAATGGTCAAGGCTCACCATTTTCAACCATCAGAACCTAACTAAACGTGTCTTCTTTTTCACGTGTCCCAGAGGCTATCCTGGAATCCTGGCATAATCAGTTGTCCTCATGGAGATTCCACACATTGAAATACTATGTTCGTTGGTTTGACCTGTTCAGCACACATCTCAGAGATCTGCTAATGTTATAGGCTCTGGAGATACCACAATGAAGAAGAAGACAGACAAAGCTTCCATATCGCTTTAGTGAGGAGGACAGTTCTTAATTGAATAAGAAACTGGCTTTATGTAATTATATGCACTCTGAAGAAAATAAGGTAGGAAAAGAGTTGGAATTGTCTGAAAGGACAAGAGAGCTGTGTGCTGTCCGCAGGTTAGGACGTGTATACTAACAAATAAGCCCAGACTCAGAATGCTATAGCTTTTCCTCATGGAACTTTGCCATCCTGGTTCAGGGCAGAGCTGTCCCAGGTGCCCTTTCAGGGATTCAGGATGGCAGAAGCTTCTCAGTTTAACATCACCAAACACAAAGATTTCAGTAAGGCCATGTGACAAATTATGTAACAGCTTTTAAAGACTTCCACTTTGCCGTGTCAAGTCCATGGTGGCATATGTTGAGACCAAAGCAAGTCAAATGACCATAACTAGTTCCAAAGAGGAAGGGAGTCATCTTCTGCAGGCTGACGGGAGGCAAATGGAACAGTGGTTATCACCTGTGCTGTAGATAGCCTCTTCAGCGAATGAGTGATCCCAAAAGGAAGGTCTGAATGATGAGGAGCCAGCCATAAGCTGATCAGCAAAGGGCAAACTTGGTGTGCTACAGGCATGGAAACAAGACTTCAGAAGCTGAACAGGGAGCCAGTGCAGGCTGGAGGCCTGGGAGATGCTGTGGTTGGGATACACAATTAATTAGGAACCGTTCTAAATATTGTAGAATTCCAGGTACTATAATACATATTTTTGTATTAGAAATACATCCATAATTTGAGAATAGTAAAACTTAAAGGGGGTCAATTTAATTTTTTAACCTATATAAGAATATAAACAATTACATACTTATTTATACTTTTTATATTGCATTGATACTCTTTCCTCTGAATTCACCTAAGTCAGAATGCTATGGAATAATAATGTTCACTGTTCCATGAAACACTGGAAATTTTCTCAAGGTATTATCTATAAATGTGTGCAAAGATTTTGAAATATGCTAATTTGTTGCTATGTGCTTCATAAGATATTATAAAATGAGGCAAGAAAGATCTCTCAGTAGTAAGAATTCTTGCTGCTCTTCCAAAGGACCAAAGTTCTGTTCCCAGCACCCACACTGGAAAGCTTAAACCACTATGACTCTGGCTCTAGGAGATTCAACACCAGTTTCTGGCCTCTGCAGGTACCTGCACTCACATACCATACCCCAACAAAGATACACACACAAGTACACCTAATTAAAAATAAATACTTGTAAAAAGATGGAATTCACTAGATGCCCTTAAATTGCATTAAGGTGCTTAATCACATGGAATTTTGTTATATTTCAAAATAACTCTTCTGCATAGTTTTAGAACTAGTATAAAAGAACAATATTTCATTTTAGAAGAAAGTAAGTATCTTATCTGTAATTTGAAATTCTTGTGTGATCCTGGAGCTATATCTAAGGCCATAAAAACATGCTGAGCCTTGGCGTCAATATCTGTCCCTTCCAGAATTTGTCCTAAGAAAATGACAAGAATATTTAGGCGTTAAACTACTAGGTTGTTCATCAAAGTCCTGGTGGTTTAAAAAAGAACCTTAATGTTATGGCATCTTTGAAATTAGACTGTATGAACTCACAAAGGAGAATTCCGTGTAGAGTTGAGGATGCTGGTGCAGAAGCATGCAGACTAACAACATGGAAAGATAACTGGAGAGTGGACCAACCAATGTCACACAGCAGTAAGTCACAAGGGCTAGCTCTGGGTTGTGGAATTTTGCATGTTTTATGCTCTTTTTATTGAATTTCCTGGTGGGTTTTTTGTTTGTTTGTTTGTTTGTTTTGTTTTGTTTTGTTTTGTTTGTCAAGAACATTTCTTTCTCTCATTTAAAAAGCATCTGGTGCTGCACATCCTAATGCTAGCACTTGAGATAGAGAAGTAAGAGTATCGTAAGTTTAAGATAATCTGAACTATGTAACAATACCCTGTCTCAAAAATTAATATGGCTGGCAAGATGTCTCAGCAGGTAAAGGTGTGTTCTGCTGAGCATAATGACCTGAGTTTTCTTCCCAGGACACATATGTTGGAAACATAGAACCAACTCCCACAAGTTGGCCTCTGCCTGTATGACATGGGATGTATGTGTGTGCTGTGTACACATAAACACACACACACACCCCAAGAAAATAAATGAATTTTTTTTAAAAAAAAATTGTTAAAGAAAAATTAAATTAAAAATCAAAATATTATGGTACAATTTTGTAATAACAATTTCACATATGGAAAGTTTTATCTGTATAAATTTATAGCTCTAAAAACCACATACTACAAACACCATATCTACACATATGTGTGAAAATACACAAAAAAATTCCCAAATGATTGTGGTAACTAGTACTAGAAAATATGTTTATGTTTATTTTTATATCTTTAAATTTTTCTATAATTAGTCATATTGTTTCATAATAAGAATTTTTGTTAAATAAAATAGATCCCATCCCTCCACTACTCCCAGTTTCTGCTATAACTTCCCATCTGTATACAATGTGAGATCCAGGAAAGGCACAAAGCTACACAGAGAAATCCTGTCTCAAAAAAACCAAAAAAAAAAAAAAAAAAAAAGACTTACACTGCAATAAAATTCTCACAATTTATTGTGTTATTAGACTCTATGTGGAGAACTGAATGTAATAAATGCTGTGCTGGCTTATTTTATGTCAGCTTGACACAAACTAGAGTCATCAAAGAGGAGAAACTCAACTGAGAACAAGCCTCCTTAAGATCAGGCTGTAGACAAGACTATGGGGCATTTTTTGAATTAGTGATAGATGAGGGAGGGCCAGCCCATTGTGGGAGGTGCATCCCTGGGCTGGTTGGCCTGGGTTCTCTAAGAAATCGGGTTGAGCAAGTCATGAAGAGCAAGCTAGTAAGCAGCACCCCTCCATGACCTTTGCACCAGACCCTGGCTCTAAGTTCCAGCTCTGTCTGAGTTCCTTCCCTGACTTCCTCCAGTGATGAGCCATGATGTAGAAAAACATAAGCCAAATAAACCCTTTCCTCCCCAAGTTGCTTTGGTCTTGGTGTTTGATCACAGCACTAGTAACCCTAAGACAAATGCCACAATCCGGCCGAACTTTAGATTATCTATGATCATGTATTTCTTACAAATCTACTATGTGAGACTTGTGTTTGATATTTTAATATTCATTTTGTTGGAAAAAATGGATTATTTGTTAACCTATTCAAGAAAACTGGCAAGTGATTGAATCAAACCTGAACTAGGGGTCTAAGGTGTAGTACAGTGATACTCTATCTGCCTACTTAGCACAAAGCCATGATTCCTTCCCCAGGACAAGGGAAACGTTGTTAGACATCAAAGCTTTGCCACTGATCACTACATAACATCTCTACCCTTCTTCCTTAGCATAACTCATGTGGCATCAATCTGAAGCAAATCAGAAAGGCTATGGGTGTCTACCCCAGAGGGTAGAGGAAGACTTACCATTCAGAGCTGAGCTACATTTCCAGAGCAAGAACCACAGCATGTTTGCCAATCATGGACACAACATATTATGATAGGAAGAAAGACTGGATGGGCATAAAACAAGACCATGAGGGCCTGAGAAAATTAGTCAGGAGCTCAGGGTGAAATCTGCTGTAGTGATTAAAACCCAATTGAGATCACAACATCCAGACGCTGTCACTGGTAGGTGCTGTTACCAGAGCTTCGTCAGTTGTAGAGGAGAAGCCAACGGTTACTTTCGCAGGGCAGAGACAGAAGCGCGCTGCTCTTCCTGTCCCAGGTAAAGCCACAGAACACAGAGAGCTAAGGATCCTTGTACCTACATGTCTGCTAACCTCTTCCTTGGGTCATTTTAAAGGGCTGGCGGGTACCTTTTGTGAGCTTGGAGCTTTATTCTATTACATTGTAGTTAATCAGCTATTCCGGTGAAGAGTGGGCCCATGGTTATTGTCATTTATTGAAGTTGTCGCTTTGGACTTCCAAGGGCCCCTGGCATACTTTCCTAGAGCACAGACAAGACAAGGCTCATTGTATGCTCTCCGTGCTTCTTACCCACGATTGTATGTAGATTCCATGGAGTAGTTCCACTGTTACATCTCCTTCAGAAAAAAATAAGTAAAAGCCATTCTGTGATGGCTATTCTTGGTTGTCAACTTGAGTACATCTGGAATTGACTAGAACTCAAGTGGCTAAGTATACTCCTGAGGGATTTTTCCTAATTAAATCATTTGAAGTGGGAAGACACACCTTTAATCTGGGCCACAATTTCTGCTGGCAGCCTATACAAAAGGGACATGGAAAAGGGAAACTTGCTCTCTGCCTGCTTGCTTTTGTTCTCTCTCTCTCTCTCTCTCTCTCTCTCTCTCTCTCTCTCTCTCTCTCTCTCTCTCTCTCTCTCTCACACACACACACACACACACACACACACACACACACAAACACACACTGGCAAGTCCATTCCTTCACTGGCATTAGAACCTACTTTTTCAGGATTCTAGAATATACTGAATACCAGCTGATACATCCAGCCTCTTGGACTAAATAACTACTGGATTCTTGGACAATCCACTGACAGACAGCAGTGTTAGTTGTTGAACTAACTGGACCACAGACTGTGAGCCATTATAAATATATATATATATATATATATATATATATATGTATGTATGTATATATATATATATATATATATATATATATAGAGAGAGAGAGAGAGAGGGAGAGAGAGAGAGAGAGATTCATTCTGTAAGTTCCGTTCCTTTACAGAACCCTGACTAATACACATGAACATTCAGTTAAGTGAAGAAATATTTTTATCATGTTGTAAGAAAGGAAATGATTCAACAAAGCTATCATCCATGTAAGTTATTTTTCTAGATCAACCACCAACTAATTTCAAAGCCTATTAGCCTATCAGGCAGATAAAACTATATAGAAAACCTATAGGACTTTAAAATATTCTAACTCTAATAATTTAAAGTAGAGAGAAAATTTGGGCCATGTATGACTTGCTCTGAAATTCATAAGTGTTCTGAGGAGAGCTCCCAGCTAAGAAGAGGTTTCTGAAGCTGGAGAGGGGTCAGCAGTTAAAAGCAGTTTTTGTTCTTCCAGAGGACACGGATGGATTCCCAACACCTATGTGAGTGACTCACAACTGTCCGTAAGTCTAGTTCTAGGGGACTCAACACTCTCTTCTGGCTCTTTCAGGCACCAGCCATGCTTATGATATGCAGATATGCATGCAGACAAAATACCCATACTATAAAATAAAGGGGTTTTGTTTGTTTGTTTGTTTGTTTGAGACAGGGTTTTTCTGCATAGCTTTGGAGCCTTTCTTGGAACTCACTCTGTAGCCCAGCCTGGCCTCGGACTGACAGAGATCCACCTGCCTCTGCCTCCTGAGAGCTGGGATTAAAGGCGTGTGTCACACCTCATAGCAAAATAAAGTTTTTGAAAAAATTATAGAGGAGGTTTCTGGAGCTAGAAAGTGGATATAATCAGATGCTGTTCTGACAGAGGATCCATATGGCAGCTCACAGCTGCCTGTAACTTCTGTTCAAGAAGATCCAACACCATCATCTGACCTCTGTGGGCACCAGGCACGTATATAGTGCATGTGCATACATACATGCAGACACTTGTATACATAATAAAAATAAGTCTTAAAGAAGTGTTTCTACAGAACACCAATCATTCTAAAAATAAGGAGCACAGTTCCATATTCACACATCAGAAATACAAATATGAACTTAAAACTGACAGATTAACTTGCCAAACACTGAGGACCATTTGTCCTACTTAATTACCTCCAAGGAAAACCATTCAATGCTAGGGTCATAGACTTCTTTATTATCTAACAGGAAGTAGTCAGTAGTGAGAGTAATTGGAAGAGCTTGAATAGGAACTCTGCCATGACCATAGGTAAAGGGTAGTAGCACCCAGTACCAGCTGATGGTTGTTACGTGAGAAGATGACTCCAACATTACCAGATCTTGCAATTATTCAAGACAGGCCAGAAATTCTTATTTTACCTTTTAAAGCTTATCAACCAGTCAATTTTTAAAATATTATGAGTCAAACTAAATTTATTTTGGTGTTTGAAACCAGATTGAGACTATTAACTTGTATTTCAGTTTTTGTCAAGACATACTGTTTCTCTTTCCACTCCTCTATAGTGTGATCAGGGAAAAGTCATGTGCACTGGAGTAGTTTCTCTAAGCATACTGGCTGATTTGGTCCCAAGAAATCTATCAGACATAGATTTCTGTAACTTAGGAAGAATCTTAAAGCAGTGTGTCAGGTAGGGAATACAAAGTATTAGGATTAGTTTAAGCTGAGCATGTTTCAATTTCTCCCAATTACCTTAGGATAGGCAGCACACATCATCATATTATCGAGAATTGAGATGCAGGGCAAAATTTGGGGCTGCAGGTGATCACATGATAGAGTAAAAGGTTCATGCTGACAAAGGGAGAGGATCAGTGAGGGTCAACTCAGTCTGTGTCACCAGGGTCCTTTTACCACAGGAGGACAAAGGCTCATGTGACCACTCTTGTCCTAGCCGTAATCCACCACGAGCAAAGGAACAGCGTTCTACACTGCCTTCTGCTCTGTCATCATGGATTCCTTCACAGATGTGTATGGAGAAGACGGCTGGGAATGGATGCACATGTGCCAAGACCTTTTCCAGTTTCCATTGTCGAGCATCTATTGACTGCAGGGGTGCCTAGCTACATCCAGAAATAAATCATGTTCTACAGCCAATGCACACTGGTTTTTAGCTTTCTTTTAAAAAAACAAATTTTGAAGCAGCATTGCTAATTGTCATAGCTTCAACGTTCTCTATATTCTGCAATGTAAATATGAAATACAACGGCATTACCGACATTTAGGTTAAGAAATGAGGTATGCATGGTTGGAAGAGTTTGAAGAGCAAAGAAAGGAGGGAAAGAATAAAGGATGTGAGGAAAGGGACATGATAGAGGACAGAGAAGACCAGGAAGAGGATAGAAAAGACGGCCTTCCACAACATACTAATCACTGACGTACCCAAGTAGAAATTACATGGATATGGATTTGTAACTCCAGCTAATGGAAATTTCATTAATACGTAGCCAGAGTATACTTGCTTCATGATTGAGTTTCCTTAACAGGAAAAATTTTAATATATTGAGATTATTCCCTTCTATTCTGCCCTCACCAGAACCAGAACTGTAACATCTACGTCAGAAAATATTCATTTTGGCCAAGTCCTCTATGACTAACACAAAGTTTGCTGCATTGGTATGAGTATGGTTATTAAGCCATGGTAATGTTTGCATACTTTAGAGAAAGAAACAATAATCTATGCTTCAGTGGCTAGGTTAAAGGACAAAAATGTGTCACAGGAAATCTCCCCACCTCCTCAGAACTCACACAATAACTGGAGTCAAGGTGGTGGGGGCGGGGAGGTGAGCAGGGAGCCAAGGGAATGAACAAGGGGCGGCGGGGGAGGAAGGGAACCAGAGAGACTGGGATGGGGAGAGGAAGAGAGAAGGTAAGGAGAGGAAAAAACGATGTGTATCGATATGCAAGGATCCAAAATAATATAAAAATAATAATTGGCTCAAGGAGCTCATAAAAGTTGAGATCCTTCAGTCAAACATGCAAGTCTGTGTTTAGATCTTAATCATTTTCTCCAAGCTTTTTATGACTGCAAAATGCAGGCTGAGATTTCCTACATGCTTTTTTTTTTTTTTTTTGATATGGTGCATTTGGATTATCATTTACAGGATGGTGGGATTTGAGGTCAGAAAAATGATTCCAGGGATAGGCATGAATGCAATTTGCACAGTGCATGTGTTTGAACTTGAAAGGCAGCTGTGGTGAAACCTTGCTTTATTTACATCCAACACACTGAGTCAGTCACACAGACAGTAGCAAGTAGCACACAGTTCGCTACCAGAGCTTTTTATTGCTTTGTCATCATGAGCTATCCCAACAGCTTGGACAAGCTTTAACAAAGTGGCTATAGCCACAGTGCGCTTGAAGTTTTCATACACCTCTCAAATTTGAATAATCAAAGTAGATCCCCCAAAATCATGGTCAGCACTTTGAAATATCTTAACGTCAATATTTAGAATGTATAAAATTATTTTATTGCTCTTTCTAGATCTGCTAAATGTGTGCTCCCTTTAGGAAGTGCTATGTGTGTGAATTTTCATTTTAATAAAGCTTTTTTGGTCAGCACATTTTTCTAGACATCTGACTATGGGAAAAGATAATAATGCTTTCCAGTTGCCTCTGCTTAATGAGAGAATCGTAATCAACAATTCTCCATAGAGAAGTTTCAAGTCATCCAAAGAACCCGATCATCTTCCATCAGTAAGGCTTGCAAGGAGCCCCAATTTTAACTCCTCTCCACTTTCATGACTTGGGAAAATAGACCTCACCTAAAAGTGTGGGTAGAAATCTCTAATCATAATTCACACATGTTTTTCAAACATTCAACAAAAATCTAAATCTTACAGGAAATAGTCCTGTAACAAGGAAAACTAACTTAACTGAAGATGTTGTCTAAATGAGTTTTCTCTCAATGCCTGCTGTTTTTTTCTTTCAATATATACTTCTGATTGGCACATATGTCTATAGACAGTATGTAGACATATAAGCATCTGCATGACACCTGTGTGTAGACATTCAATAATAATACATAGCATACATAAAGGACTGCAGCAAGCATGCTGAACACAATAACCCCTTTTTCTCATGACTGTAACTGACTCCTGCCTGTATTTCTTAGTCCTTGTCTCAGAGAATAGATCTTAATAGAATGCCTCAGTATGTCCAATACATTCATGAGTGCTTGAAAATGCCCCTTAAAAATAAATCTATGACAAAATGTGGGTTGGCTCTTTGCATTATGGTTCATTATATAAATTATTTTTCCAATTCAGCTGTTTACATTATCCAAACTAATAGGCTTTAAAACAACATGGAGAAACTTAGATTAATTCACTTATAAAATTTTAGGGTTGTTATATCATTGGTTGTTTTGTTTATATTTAATTAGGCTAATCTACAACAAAGGGTTGTTGTCAAGTTCTTCCTTAATAAAATTGAGTCTGACAGATATTACTTCGTTTTGATGCGGACTATGCGGCTACCTGATCCTAAGTGACACTCTGTCTTCCCAGCTCTGTGGTGATGTGTGTGTGACTCCTCTCTACCCAGAAGGCCACTCTAAAAGGCATTCCTGTGGACACACAGTTTACTTTATGAAACTTATTCTATTTTCTGTGCCAAAAATTCTATTTGAAACAGAGTCAATGTCTCATTCCAGGAAGAGGAAACGACACCAAGAGTTTCCATGGTGATCAGTTAATGGAATTAAATCAGGCAGGAAACCTCTTCAGAATGCAAAGTCGTCTTGCAAAACAGAGAGACTTGAAATATCCAGGAAGTGTGTCATGGCTAAATGAAAGAAATGGAGATGTGAATACCTCTATAATGTAAACTCCCCAACCCTAAAATAAACACTCCAAAGCCAGCCTTTGTCCTACAAAATTAAACTCCCAAACAGCTGTCATTTCTGATCAGATCCTTTGTTCCAGTTGTTTTTAAGTTGCTTTTGGTATTCTTATCTCTTGTGGTCAACATCATGGAAGACTATGAATCCACTTGTTTATGTGGATAGAAAATCTCTCCTGTTGCTGCTGCATGGTTTACTTACATGAAACTGTGTAAACTTTATAAACTATGTTCTTATCAGAAAGAGAAGAAGAAACCCAAAACGTTTCTTTTTTTCTTTTTTTTTTTTCTGTGTGCAAATATACATTTTATTTTTTGACAAACAATCAGTTGTCCCAGAAATTTGTGTTTCTTTTGGATGGATATAATCTTTTTTTAAATTTAATTTTGTTTTATAATTTAATTTAATTTTACATATCAGCCATGGGTTTCCCTGTCCTCCCTCCCCCCACTCCAGCCCACCCCCCATTCCCATCTCCTCCTGGGCAAGAACTCCCCTGGGGATTCAGCTCAGCCTGAGGCAGGTCCAGTCCCCTCCTCCCTTCACCCAGGCTGAGCAAAGTGTCCCTGCAGAGGCCCCAGGTTCCAAACAGCCAGCTCATGCACTAAGGACAGGTCCCGGTCCCACTGCCTGGGGGCCTCCCAAACAGTTCAAGCTAATCTTAATCCAAGAAAAGAAGAAGAAGAATTTCTTAGCTGAGACAAAGGGATTTCACTTTGGGACTCTTCATGGAAATCTATGTTGTTGATAGTTGTACATCACTCTGTTTCCTAGAATCTGATAGAAAGGAGCAGTAACAGAGAGTAAACCAGGACTTCCTCACCTTCCCTCTGATAGAGGCCTTTGTAACAGTGTGCCTGGAGACATGGTTTTTAGCTACACTGGTAACTATTTCCTGTGACTAGTCAGTCATAGTACCTAACATAACTAAATGTTCTTTTTCGCTGCTAATGGCTATAACAGAAAACATTTTAAAAACAAATGTATTTCAAATACAAAATATGTAAAGCATTTCTAAAAGCCCGTGAGTCACTAGCTGCTCCAACTTTTTAAAATAAGTCCTTATATTTATTCTAACTGAAGTTAAGGGGTCTCTTTTGGTGGTGAACACATGAACAAAATGTTGTTTTTTTCTACTTCAGAGATCTGGCCTTAATTTCAATGTAGATGTTCAGGCACAGTCTTGATACTTGCTGACTGCAGTGTACACACTAGAGGAAGACAGTTTCATGACAGCGGCCAGACGCAACTTTCTTATTGTCATTGTGCCGCTTTCTCCCAACCCTCTGGACAAGACATGTCACGTCACACAAACACACCCCTACACACACCAGCTGCCACGCACACGGAGGAGGTGGGCAGGGGGACAATGCCAGCATACAGCACTCACTATAGTTATGCCCATCTGAGAGGGGTCCTAAACTCCAGTCTCCAAGCATTGTGAGACATCTCCTCAGGAGTTCAGTTCCTTTCACTCCAAACAGAAAGAGGAAGGACAAACTGAAGAAGATTCATCCTAAGTACAGCGTGGTGAGCCGGCGAGTCTACAAGGGCTCCTTACGGAAGCCTGAATGACTTGGGCAGCAGCAGCACCAGGAAGCCTAATCCTGGCACAAATCACAAGAATGTGGCACCACCGGAGTCTCCAACCCCGGCAACTTCCCACCATCTCCTGTGTACTTTACACTTCCCAAGACCTTGTGCAGCTGAGGCAAGGTGACATTCAGTTGTGTGTGTGTGTGGGGGGGGGGTGCTGATAACCCTTCCTTTCCTTCCAAAATGAGATATTAATAGGCACAAGAAATGAGAGTTCTATGCAGATAATCATAGCTGTTCTTGTTTCAAGATTGTAACAGCCACGTTATGTCTTGAAACAGAATTTCATAACTCTTGGTCATCAGCTATAATAAGATCCTAACCAATTCTGTTACTCTCCCCAAATCATAGTCTGAGTAGAGATGAAATAACATTAAGATCTCTGTCGTCATCTTGTTCCCTATCACTGACATGTAATACCATGTAATAAAACAACTTAAGCAAAGGGGTCTTCTTGGGTGCACAAGTCCAGGTCACAGTCCAGGAAGTCAAGGAAGAAGGAATTTGCAGCAGGAGGGTCAAGGAAGCAAGAATTTGCAGCACACCCACAGTCAAGAACAGAGAGCAATTAACTAACATTATGCATGCTAGGGTTCAGCTTTCTTTCTCCGCTCATGCAGTTCAGAATCCCCTGCCTAGGGAATGATGCCACACATTGTGGGTAGGTCCTCCCACCTTAAGGAATCAAGATAATCTCTCAACGGCATGTCCACATGCCAATGAGATCGAGACAGTCCCTTAGTGAGACTCCCTTTCTAGGAAATTCTAGATTGTGTCACACTGACAACTAAAACTGACCACCACAAGCACCTTAACCATAATCTCTTAAAAGTACATCTTAATTTAGCAAGGGTTTTCTTCTCTGTTCTAGGTAGAGACAAAATCCAGTGTTTTTCTTGGATTGATTCGGGAGATGCTGAGACAAAAGTTCAAATACATGTGGTTCCTTGGGAAATGACCTCAGGCAGATCAGGGAAAGGCTAAGCAAAGCAAGGACTGGAGAAAACAAAGTAAAACAAAGAAGGAGATACACAGCTAACATCTGCACTCTTTGTTTGTCTCAGAAGTTTATATATTCTTGTGATGGATTTTTATCAAATCCACTCCCCATTCTTTCCTCCCAATTCCTTCCCTGTTTCCTCTCCAATTCTTCCTTATATTCCCCTCCCAACTGCATGTGCTCTTCTTTTTCTCAAACCCACAGAGTCCATATATGGACTTTTTTTCTCAGAACTACAGAGTGCTGCCTTTATATGCATGGGTGTAGAACCATCTGCTGGAGCATAAGCGTTCTCTTGGGGGCCACATACCTAAAGAAAACTGACCCACCCTTCCCCCAGCAGCCGTTAAATAACTCCTCACTTAGATGTGAGACTTCATGAGGCCCTCCACTGTCCACACTGGGATTCTGGCTGGATTGGTTGTGTGTGGTCTTCTAAGTGCAGCCATGGCCACTAGAAGTTCATGTGTTCAATAGCCCGCCATATCCAATGTCACTACAGATGTTCACCACCTCTTGCCCTTACAATCTTGCTGCCCCCTCTTCCTTGAGGAACCTTGAGCTGTGGGGCAAGTGGGTATGATAGAGAGGTCCTGCTAGAGCTGAGAACTCCACAATCTCTTATTCTCTGAACATTGATGAGCTAGTGTGTCTTAGTCTGGGTTATTCCTGCTGTGATGAAACACAATGACCAAAATCCAAGGGTTTATTTCAGCTTACACTTCCAGGTAACAGTCTGTCACTGAAGGAAGTCAGGGGAGGAACTGAAAACAGGGCAGGAGCCTGGAGGCAGAAGCTGATGCAGAAGCCATGGAGGAGTGCTGCTTACTGCCTTGCCTCCCACGGCTTGCTCAGACTGCTTTCTTATAGAAGCCAGGACCATCATCCCAGGGGTGGCCCCACCCCACCCACAATGGTTTGTGACCTTTCCTATTAATTACTAATTAAGCAATCAATCCACCAGCTTGCCTATGGCACAGTCTTATGAAGGCGTTTCTCAATCAAGGTTCCCTCCTCTCAGATGACTATAGTTTTGGGCCAAGTTGACATAAAACTGGACAGAACACACTATAAAAAGAAAAACATTCTCTGATAGGGGTTGAGAGACATACAAATCTATGGGTAAAAAGTTAAAAACTTGGGGGGGGGGGCACTTTATCGCTATGTCCACTTTATCACAATAATAGTACTAGGTTCCCCCTGGGGCCTATGACCCAGTCAGACATGGGTTTTGGTCCATTTAATGGTACCAGGCATAAATTCTGTCATGTGCACGGGTTTTGAATCCAATTAGAAAATTATTCTCGGAACATCCATGCTATTCTATGTTGGTAGACTACCCATTATGTGGCTCACAGGGCTCACAGTTGGGTATGTCTGTTTATTATTTTCCCCACTGAAGTGTGCCCAGCACATCATCCAGCACTGTGAAAAGCAGACAGTAGGGATAAAGTGTCCAACTTATTACCAACTTAACTTCTCCCTGTCCTGTGACCCAAGTATGTGGTGTCCTCAGTAAATGGTCTTATCCTCATGCTCTGGAGGGTAAGGAAGACTAATGTCAATAGCCTATAATGTCTGGAGTAGAGGTCTATGGGTCTTCCCTGGCCAAAAACTCAAAAAGAAGCAACCCATACCCGGGGCAAGAGCTTTTTATTTGACAGCCTGTGGTGTCTGAGAGACATTGTCCTTGTTACAGGGTAACTCCATTTGAATTCCTTTACGTGTGTGTATGTATATATTTTAGGACACTTCTACAATAGCAGTTTTCAAGTTTCCTTAGTGTTAGCCCATCCCCACTCCCATAAACTTTCAGTAATCATTTCTACAATTTCTTAAAACTGTGTTCTTAATGACTGTATGCCACTACAGGAATCGGGGCTTAGCTCTTATGGGATCTTATGTGAAGTGTTCTTTAAAATTGTTCTGGCAAGGAAGCTGGGGTATTTACCTACCAGTTCCCACTCCTCATTGACTAAGGTCACCTCTGGGTTATTAATTCCCTCACATTTCTGGTCCTCACTTCTTGGACCTGACACATTTCTGTGGTCTGTGAACTCTCCCAGGCAGACTCAGGAAGCTTCACTTTCTCTAAACAGTTGAGTGACTCAGATGCTCACAAATGTCAGTGACCTGAAACACCTAGGAAACTTCAGCAAAGCAGAGCAAGCCTTATTCAGCAGTACTCCACAATGAGCACCGGCTCCCAGCTGCTGCAGACAACCAAATTCTGTCTGTAATACTGAAGAGCGCCCCTAACCCAAACATCTGACTGTATCTGAAGGGAATATAGTAAATTAGAGTCACGTGTGACGCTAACAAAATGGGAGGGGCACAATATTGAGTGGGGCCTATTTTGTATTTCCTACCTCATTAATTTAGCCATAAATATGCACACAAAACTCAGGTTAGTGCGTGTCACATCCTTCAACCTCTAAACTCTTCGCTTCTAAAAGCTTCTTCATCGATTCTTTGTATCTTTCACATCACGCATCTCGATCCCACTCATCTCCCTGTCTTCATATCCAACCTCTGCCCCTGCAACCACCCCACCAAAATAAAGTGAAATAAAATCTGAGAGAAAAGAAAAATCTCATTGTAGAAGCTGTGATGTGACACAGTGAGTCACACAGTACACTGTTTAGTCCGTACATCTTACACGCAAGTGTTTATTAAAATGAGTCATTGGCCTGGTCCAAGGCCTCTGGTTTCCGCTAACACTATCAATGCTGGGACCTCACTGCCTTCTCATCCTCCCCACTTGGTCTCTTTGTCTTACTCTCAATCCGTCTGACCTGAGCTGCTTCATTCTAAGCTGTTCATGTTCCCCGTTGGACCACATCAACATGATCACCCCTGAAGCAGTGTCCTTAATCAAGACTTCAAAGAAATCTGTCTCTGCCTGCTCCTGCTGAACAAGAAAAAGACACAAAGTCTTGCTCAACACTATAGGCCTAGGATCCCTTCTCCAACACACTTGTAATCATGACATCTGGGAATTGAATCTTTTCAGATTGGAGAATATTTGCACATATGTAATAAGGTATTTTGAGGGGGGAATGCCTATGAACATGGTCTAAAGATAATTTTACATGGTAGTTTTGAGTGTGTTTAAATTAACTGGGATATGATGCAAAGCCCTCACACTGAATTTTTCCATGTTGATGTCTGATGGCACCCGGAAAGTTTCAGATATTGGAGACTTCTGCATTCTAGATTTTCAAATTAGGGACACTTAATCTATATTTATCATGATGTTGCTTTTTCAAAATGCCTTTTGACAGGTTCATCTTAAAAATGTTCATCTTTTATCCATGTAGTATTATAATTTCCAACTCTACTTTCCTGAAATAAGCCACAATTGCAGTGAGAATGATCTCTTATTTTGACCTTTCATTGAGAATGGAAATTTTCAACATCTTAATACCATATGCAGGAGTTCTGGGATATTACCTTGAACACCTAACCTAATTTACCCCTCAAGTTGGCTAAAGATTTTCTGTTCAATGACTTCATACTCATTGATACATGGATTAGGATAACATTAAATAAAGAAGTTCAAGAATCTGTCTAATGTATTAAAACCAGGGCCTAAGTATAATAAAAATAAATAAATAAACACATAGGCTGGGAAGGTAGTTCAGACAATAGTGTTGTTATTCAAGCATAAGGAATTATATTCAGATCCCCAGGGTCCACATAAAAAGTCAGGTGCTACGACACACATCTGGAAGCCCAGAGCAGGCAGGCAGAGACAGAAGGATGCTGCCAGCTCAGTGGCCAGCTGGTGTAGCTTCCACGAGGGAACCTGACTCAAAAGTAAGGTGGAAAGTGACCTAGGAAGACAACCATCATCAACATCTGGCTTACACACACACACACACACACACACACACACACACACACACACACACACGTTCACATACCCACACATAAGCACACAATAAATGAAAGCCAACAGGTAAAAATAAATAGGAAATACCTAAGAATAGCATGTCAGAAAGTCACTGTGAAGAAGTTAGGACTTGAAGCCCAGTACTATGAAGTGATAGCAGCTGATTCAAGGCAAGGCGGTCATTTCTCCCAACCATCTAAGGAAGAGAATGTTGTCACCCATGTCACAGGGAGGGCGCTGCTGCTAGGTCACCACAACGTCCTTCACTTCTATGTATCGCAACTCACAAAGGTGTTGATTCTCTTTCCTTGTGTACAAAATACAGAACAGCATGTGCCCCAAGAGTCAGAGATGAGTGTTCAATGGAACAGGAATGGAACCGGTGCTTTTCCATGTGGTGGTTAAGCCACTAAAAATTCGTTCTAGTGCCACATTTTGCTCAGAGGACAGTGGATATTTCCCTTCCTAAGTGCTGTCCATCAGAACATCCTTTCCTGTTTCCGAATAAATGAATCTTAAGTCTCAGTGCAAACATATGAAAGGCAAGTGACTAACACAGCAGGGAATCTGGATATGAGGTCAAGGACATGTTAATCAACCCTGATTGCTGCTTTCCTAGGAAGCTGAAGAGCCTTGGAAATAAATTGTTCTTAAATTAGGTGCCTGACACTACACTGTAGCCAGATCTGGAGACAAGGAGATATTCAACTGGGATTCTTATCAACAACGTCATTCATTTCCTCTCCTTTATTTGCATATCAAGTGAGATGCATGAAACAATAAATGATTGGAAAAGTCCTTACTGTCACATGGGAAGCATGCTCCACCCCACCTTGTGAGGACCCAGTTCTGGGGCTTGGTTGAGGATCTGGTATGAATAATTCTGTAGCTTTATCCTTGTGCCACTCAGACTAACTGGGGCTTGGCAAACACCAAATTTCAGTAGAATTATCTAAAATAATCAGTCTTCAGTTGTTAGGACAACAAATAAAATAGGGTAGAGAATTAGCAAGTGAGAGGGTGGCAGTGTAAGAGCTGAGGGGGGACTGAGGTAAGGACAGTGATGTCTGGTGAATTCACCAGGATAAGAGAGATCAGATATCCTGACAGAGGTCATGTGACTAAAAGGAGAGGAAGCTGTGGCTCAGGATATGTTGGCGAGCTGTTTAAAACTTGAGAGCTTTATTGTTCATTGTTAAAGAGTCATCTAAGTATCAGAGCTTACTGTACTCAGACACTATGCTCAGAAATGTATATAGGCCTTGTCCGGCCCCACCAGCAGTACTGCTTGGAGAGTGTTGGTACTCCCTCTCTAGTTAAAGTTTCTGTGGCCCAGCCATTGTCTTCAGCCTAATTACATGCAAATTTATGTCTACTAGCTGCAAAACCATCTGTTTTCACTAATTATACTAAGGTTTATACATAGTCTAGCCCCAAAACGTTAACAGACCAACTATAAACAGCTTACTTGTAGCTTCCCCATATCTATTCGGGCTTAGTTATGGAAACTCTCATGTGTATAATGTCTGCGAAGCTCCTGTCCCTTAACGCAAATCGTGTTGGTAGTATAACTGAAGAGGTTCAAGTGAGAACAGCCCCACAGGCTTATATTGGAAGGTTTTGTCACCAGTTGGTGGAACTGCTTGGGAAGGATTAAGAGGTGTGACCTTTTTGGAGCAGATGTGACCTTGTTGGAGGAAGTGTGTCACTAGGGGTAGGCTTGGAGGTTTCAAAAGTCTACACCATTCCCAGTTATCTTTCTGTCTGCCTATATCTATGTATGTATGTATGTATGTATGTATGTATGTATGTATGTATGTATGTATCTATCTATCTACCTATCTATCTATCTATCTACCTACCTATCTTCTATCTATCCTCTCTCTCTCTCTCTCTCTCTCTCTCTCTCTCTCTCTCCCTCCTCCTCCCTCCCTCCCTCCCTCCTCCCTCCCTCCCTCCCTCCCTCCACCTTGTGGTTGTTGTCTCAACATGTAAGCTCTCAAGTATTGCTGCAGCACCATGCCCACCTGTTTCTGGCATTTTCCCCATCAAATTATGAACCTCAAATTAATGCTTCCTTTTATATGTTGCCTTGGTCATGGTGCCTTGTCACACAATATAAACGTAACTAAGATAATAATCTATGCACATCCTCCTATATACTTTAAACCATCTCTAGGTCATTGATAATATATTGCACAAGGCACATGCTATGTAAATAGTTCTGCTGTTTTGTTTGGGAATGACAATAAGAGAAAAGCCTGTACATGTTCAGTATAGGTGTAGGTTTTTAAAATACTTCCCATCCAAAGTTGGTTGGGTCCAAAGTTGTGAAACATGCTAGTTATGACAATCTACTGTAAAACATCATTATTTTGGATTATTGTGCTGTGGTTTCTGTCTTTCAAAGGGTGAGCCCATGATCACCATGCCAGGGGTCATGGGAGCTGGCAGGTAGGCATGGTGCTGGAGGAGCAGCTGAGAACTCACACCCTGATCCACACACATGAGACAGTGAGAAAGAGACCAGGCCAGGTATTAGCTTTGGAAACCTGAACGCCCACCGGCAGTAACACACCTCCTCCAATAAGGCCACACCTCCCAACCCTTCCCAAACCGTTATACAACTGGTGACCAAACGTCCAGTACAGGAGCCTGTGAGGGCCATTCTCATTCACGCCAGCACAGCTGAGATGTCGGCAGGCCGGTCATGGTGGTCCCTTGCTGGTCATCACAGCTGCTCTAATTAAGGTGGCAATAGCTGTTATCCTCAGAGGACAGCACTGGTGTTGAATCTGCATAGACTAGCCATGGGTTGGGGGAGATGAATACACAAAATAAAATAGCTGAGGGATTTTTTTATTTACTACCATACAACAGGATGTTACATAGTCACAATATCCCATTTGCCTATCACTATTTTATTATCAGACATACCCACAAAGTTGATTCCATTATGTAAATCTCTATATTCGTAAGTTTGTGTTATAGTTTGAAGTTACTAAGTAATTCTTCTTACATTGTATTTCTCCAAAATTTCAGTCATAAGCAAATCAATTACTCATTTTTTAAGATTATTTTAATGTATCACTTAATGGGATATTTCAATATATGTTCTAGAATGAGAATAAATATTATACATTATGAAATGGGTCAAGTTTCATTAACAAGGCAACTTGGTCAAGTTAAACTGTGATTAGAGTTCACATTATGGAATCCTTCTGTCTTAGTTAGGGTTTCTATTGCTATGACAGAGATCATAACCAAAACAACTTGGGGGGGTGGGGAAGGTGTGTTTCATCTTATAATTCCCACCATCCTCCATCACTGAGAGAAAGTGGGGCAGGAGCTCCAGGCAGAAATCTGGAGGCAGGAACTGAAGCAGAAGCTACCCTGGAAGGTCACCTACTGCCTGCTCCTCCTGACTCTTCAGATTCTTTTCTTATATAGCACAGGACCGCCTGCCCAGGGCGATCCCACCTGCAGTGGGCTGGACCTCCCCACATCTGTCTAATGAAGACCACACCTGGCAGGCTTGCCCACAGGTTAGCCTTATGGAGGCATTTTTCTCAGTTAAGACTCTCTCTTCTCAGATGACTGTATCCTGTGTCAGGCTGACAAAAAGGAAAAGGAAAAAGAAAACCACTCAGGACACCTGCACGTCAGACTGGGCTCAGATTTAAATGGAAGCATTCATACTGTTTCTCAGATGCTAAACCTTTACCACCAGAACACAAACTGTTGTCAAGCACTATAATATCTATCCTCGTTGGGGTTTTGTGGGGATTTTCAAACGATAAAAGGGAAAGCAGACAGCCACATTCAGAAGTCTGAATCAATGTTTCTCTACTAGCAGTAAACCAGAGGAGACCTACTCAACCCCTCAGGAAAACAGCTGCCTTCTGGTAACATGAAGCTACTTCCTCATTTCAGTTACTGTTCTAGAGTTTTAAAAGCATTTTTCATGTTATAGTTTTAATAATTATTATCTGTCTTATGAAGAACCTGAGACCCCGGCATGTGCTTGTCTTGCCCCTACCATTCAGAGTGACTGTATGTTTACATATGCTGTGTCTCCAAGTTGTATCTCTTTTTATCTGAAAATATTTGGTAAGAGAAATTCTCACTAGAGTTTGGAGCAAGAAAATGGGCTCTTTGCAGCCTATATTTGAGGTTAATACTCTCAGACAACAGGAAAACCACAGAGAGACCACTGTTTACAGTTTACAACTCATGATGGCCTAATATTAATATAAGAAATCTGGTACAAATACTTTAAAAAATGATTTTATGCCTCTTGCTTCCCTCTAAAAAATGTATCTCAGCCACATAGAATTCCATTTCAGTCAGAATTTGGCAAAATCAAAGGGAATATCAGATTCCTACAAGGGCTTGTGTTCTGGAAGCTCTGTGGGAACTAACAGAACTGGAGTCATCCTGCTGATCAGTAGACAGTTACCATATTGTTAATTCTTCTGAGAAAAACATTTTAAAATCTATTCCTGATTTTTTAACATGCAAAATGGTAAATGGATCAGGAATCTGTATTTTTAAGCTTTAAGTAATGTCCCTAGCTTCTCTAAGACTCAATTTACAATTGTACCTTCATAGAGTTGGGACAGTAAAGGGCATTGTGTGTAGAATTAGATGCCTGTGATCTGTGTTTGCAATATCTATAAAGCTTTCAGCACACACTGAGTTATGAGTGCAGAGGTGGTATTAGAGTTCAGAAAGCTGTAGAGGTAAGATCAACAGCAGTAGAGGTTATAGGCACTGAGAGAATGGGACTTGCCTTTGAGACTGGCTATTACCTTAGTAAATAGTTCTCTCTATAAGTCAAAATCAGCTCTACACAGACCAAAAGGAATTATTTGGCTACTGCCTTCCATGTGTTTCCACAGTGCCTAGAATCTATAGTCTATTGGCCAAATGCTTCTCAAAGAAAGCATCAAACAGAATGAAACCTAAACTAATGATTTACCACATCAAAAAATGATCACACAGGTAGAAACAATCAAATAAAGTGTAAGGAAGTATTGTTTAAAATGGCTATAACTCTACAAAAAGGAAATTACTAGTAAATTTTACTATAGTAAATATTAAAATTATGTATGTTAAAATTAGTATGGGATAAGTTAAAATATCTATAGATATCAACATACTTATACATATATTAAAGAACTGATGTTCTGCATAAATAGCCAAAGAATAAAATTAAATAAAGTTAAGCATAATCAAATAAATAAGAAACAACTCAATGCTATATCATTTTCTTTATTAAATGTCAAAATTAAAAGCAGTATATGGCACTATCATAATAAAAAGCATATACTCACCAACACAAGCCCACCTTTCTGGACTTGGGGTCTAGCTCAGTCGTACAGCTGCAGGCCTGGCAAACTGGGGGCCTCAGGTTCTGGGATGTAGCCCAGCAGTGGAGCACTTGCCTAGCACACGGGAGGCTTGGCTTCAATCTGCAGCAACACAAAAATAAATAAAATTTTTAAAGTGGAAACATACTTTCTGAAGACTTTTTTGTCAATAAAGCCTTGTATAAATCTATACTCTGGTTTAAATTTCCTCTTTGGGAACTTTATCATAAAAATAATGCTCAGAAGTATAAAATTTTTAACTAAGGAATATACATTTCTACACCATTTATGATAGTATATGTCACAACAACCTAAGTGTCTGAGATCGTGAGTCGAGACTGGTTGAAAGAATAGAGAAATCTCCATACAATGGAGGAATATAGTCACACAGAATCATAGCATGCTAATTATTATTTACCCTGGAAATATTTATCACATACTATTATATCTGAGTAACTTCAAAGTTGCTAAACTAAGATGCTAATCTACATTTATTATGTATCTACCTACATATACAGAATCAAATATGATGTTAAAGTTGTACCCTAAGCAATAGGATCATAGATATCTGATATTATGATTTTTTAAAAATGTCTATATTTTTTTATTTTAAACTTTTTTTCATTTTACAGACCAACCAGAGTCCCCCCTCCCTCCCCTCCTCCCACTCCCCTCCCACCTTCCCCCATCCTCCCATCCACTCCTCAGAGAGGGTAAGGCCTCCCATGGGGAGTCAATAAAGTCTGGCCCATCAAGTTGAAGCTGGACCCAGGCCCTCCCTGCTGCATCAAGGCTGAGCAATACATCCCTCCATAAGCAATGGGCTCCAATTTTATAGAAACATAAAAAGAGGAACTAAAAAGAGGAAAGAGGGCCGAGAAGATGGCTCAGTGGGTTCTGTCCTTGGGACCCACACGGTGGAAGGAGACTTGATTCCTACAAGTTGTCCTCTGAGCTCCACGACTGTGTAATGGCACACTCCTACCCACCAACACACACACACACACACACACACACACACACACACACACACACACACACACTATATATATATATATATATATATATATATATATATATATATATAAATTTTAAAATTAAACAAGGAAGTGACAAAGAAAAAGGAAGGAGGATAGCATAAATCACAAAACAGGAGAGAGATAATGGAGTGGAAGAGAACAGCGGAAAGGAAGGCAGGGTCCATAAAAGCAGGAGGGAAGACGTGGGGGTTTGAATGGAGTGACCCCCACAGGATTATATATTTGAACACATTATTCCTCAGTTGGTGGAACTATTTGGGAAGGATTAGGAGGTGTGGCCTTGTTGGAGGAGGCATGGCCAGGGGTGGGCTTTGGGATTTCAAAAGGCCCTGCCAATCCCAGTTATCTCCCTCTGCCTAGTGCTTGTGGATCAAGATGTGAGCTCTCAGCGCCAGACCTGCCTGCCTACTGCCATGCTCCCCACCATGATGGTCATGGTCTCGCCCTAGGAAACTGTATGCCACAAATATACACCTTTATAACTCGCCTTGGTCATGCTGTCTTGTCACAGCAAAAGAAAAGTAACTAAGACAAAAATAAACACCTTTGATTGGTTTTTCTCTTAGTCAAAGGTCTAGTCAAATCACTTAAGGATCTTCAATGCTATGCGAACGACATGGGCCAATCACTGTAGTGCAGCTTCTTTTCATTTTTAGACATTTCTTTTGGGGTAAAACACAAACAAAACAATAACAAAAACAAAGGGAAAGGAAGTGATGGGCTGAACTGGGCATTCCCGGAACAGTCACACCAGCTTCGGGCCAGGGAACGGAAGCCAGCAAGGCTGCAGCTCTCCCATCTCTTGTCCCGCACTGGAACGCTGCACCCTGAAGGGCACATTTGCCCTCTTCATTGTAACTTACCTACAACATAAACAAGAAATTTACATGAAAGCAACCTCCTTTACCTCAGACCAACTTCTCCAAAAAAAAAAAAAACCAAAACACTGAGGATGGAAAACAGGAAACAACAGAATCCCGAACATGGGGCCTAGGAGAGCTGGGAACAGTGAGCCTTTTAACGTTCTGATCCGTGCCGTATGATGAGGGAAACCACTACAGTGTCCATGCCCTGGAAAGGCCCGTGACCCCGCGGTCCTGCCGCGCACTGGTGTCTGCGCTCTGCGCACAGCAGAGCTGCGTCCCTGTCTGTCCTTCATGCCAGGCTGTGCTTTCCTACCTGTGACCTGAGCTGGGGGTGGGGAGATTTCAGAAGGAGACTATCCACAGCTGAGAACCAGGAACATGGTTATGGCCGTCCGCCCGCCTGCCCTTGCGTCTCACTGGGGTGGGTTTTGATCTTTTTCCCTGAGCAAGAGCATGTAGGTAGTAGAAAAGATGAGTGTAGTGTTTCTTTTCAAGACTCTCTCTCACTCATCCCTCAGTCATGCTTCCTTTTGGAGACATGGAAGCCTTCAAGATAAATACTCTATTTATAATATAAATCTAATTATCCTTATTAGCCATTCTGTTTTTCTTTACAAATTAACATTTGATAGACTTGATAATTCTATTTGGAGATTTTTGCAATGGAAAAACAGCCCTGAACAAATGACTACATCCCCTAAGCTTACCTCAGACATAATTATGTGATATACATGCAGACTGCTTTGGTATTTTGGTAAATGGGATTAAGGTTTCTATGATGCCCTTTTTCTCTGTCCTGCTCTCCCTCATTAGCAAAAAAAATATATATAGCTGAGGGCAAATGGGTTGAATCTATAGCCATTTAAAACATACAGTACTGGGGAACTATCCAACCTGGTTGACCATAAAGTCCCTTTTGGCTTTTCTGTGAAAGCCACAGCTCTACGAGAAAGAAGAATTGTGTTACAGAAAAGTTGCAGTATTTTTTTTATCTGAGACTCCATCTCCAGGCTGGACTGGAACAGAAAGAAGCCTGATGTCACTTCCTGCCTCCTCAGGTTCACTCTAAGACTTCAGCAGTGACCACAACATAGATGGTGCTGATTGTAAAGCTAGTGTGGGCCAGCAGATCCTGTTTCAATTTGAAACAGCAAATGCCACTAATCCCATTGAGAAAGTTCAGTTTCCCAGGTCACTGAAGGAAAATGTCTCTCAGGACAAGTTCTGTCCTGAAACAATTACAGCTTGATTCTCTCCAGTACAGCATTTCTTTGACTCTTTCTTAGTCAGGAAAACAATGAGTTCAACAGAAATCTATGTACTTTCCCCTCACTTCGTGTGTTTGTGTGTGTGTGTGTGTGTGTGTGTGTGTGTGTAAAACTGCTTGTGGAACACTGATTTCACCAACTTATGAACAAACTAAAAGCATTTCTATGTATACGTTTTTGCTTTCGTGGCTTTTTTTCCTGCCACAGGGCTTTCTATTCTCTGTTTCGGGGTTAAAACCAAACATGCCAGGGCACATTCCAGAGACTTTTTTCCTTTTATGAAAATCTTCCCAGGGGCTAAAGATTGTTTTATTTATTTTATTCCATAGAATACCCCCTATATTATTGTCTAGGTTATAATTTGCTGTCTGTATTCACTCACTAACTCATCCATCCATTCAGTAAGCATTTTTCCAATCCCCTACTCCGCTGGACATCATGCCCATTCCTAAGCACACAGTAGCAATAAAAACAGAGGTAACACTGTCCTAGTGACCTTTACATTGTGATTATTTCTAAGAGAGAATAAAACTTAAGGGACTCTGGCTGGAGCCAGAAGGGACACACAGGTTAACTGTGGGGTCAAACGTGGTGGGTGGAGAAGGGCTGGTCTCCTATCTTTTGGAAACACTCCATACACGATAGCTTTCCACACCGTGAAAACTGCTTTCTTTAAATAGAAACCCCCAAACGGCACTGTATACAAAACCCTCCTGAGCACCCTTGGACCCTCCTCCTGCTCCTTCCTCCTGAAGTCTCTCCCCATTTCTGTGTACTCCACCTTGAGTCCACAGCCTGGAGGTGGGAAGGCGTGCAGGACCACACGGTCACACCACTTCCTGCAGGTGTCGACACTGTCACTGTAACACGTGATTCCCTTCCAGACCTCGCTGAAATGCTCCTGTGCACGGAATGGGATCTGGCTTCTGGGATGGTCACCAGTGGCATGGCTTATACGACTTGAAAGCCTGATGGAACTGGCCTTAGTGAAGCCAACCTTCACAAGTGGGAGGAGGATGTGGAAAGAAACTTCAGACAAAAGTCTCCTTTTTCCTCTTTCTCAGGATTACCTTGAACCCATTTCTCATTTGGGTCCATCTGAAGTGTAACGTGCCCGTGGACATCTCTCCTGAGCTAATACTGTAGCTGGGATCTAAGCAGAAATCCATCTCATCATGATGCTCTCTGTGTGCCACCACTCCTCATCCTCATCATCTTTACCCTTCAGTTTGTACCTCTCACTGTGACAGAGCTTGAATTCCTGCCTTGGGCTCTGCTCTCTGAATAATCTAGTTTAACAGACACACTTCCCAGGCCCCTTGCAATTGTAAACATGGCACATCTAGGTTTTACTTATCAGATACAACACTGATTTGGGGGCAAACAGATGTGGAATGAACGAGTGGCCACTAGTGGGAATGTCTTTTGATAGTCACTATCATGGCAGTAATAGAATGAAGGCCCCGGATTCATGTGCGATGTCTGTGAATGACCACTGCCAATCAGAGACAGCAGCAGCTGTGATATTCACACTAAAAGGTGTCTGTGGTGCACTGGCTTTGCCTCCAAGCTCTGTTACTAGACTTTGCAATAAAGGAGCGTAGTGGTTTACTCATCTGAAGAGCTGACAACCTCGTGTTCAATGCTAAGCATTTTTGTTGAAATTAAATATTGAGAATTCTATTGTTTGCAACAAGGATTCCTGACCAATAGAAGGTTGATCTACCTAAGACCTAGTTTCAGTCCTTTGTTTCTCATGATAAACCTCAGAAAGAAATGGTAAGTTGTGAAATGTGTGTGTTCGTCTTCTCTCCTGCAGCACAAGGCACCCCTGTAACCAGTGGTGCCTGGAAGATAGAGGGCATGGTCAGGGCTTCACTTTCTAGATGAAAGCAAACAGATGTGACACTGCCTTTCCATCTTTTCTTGTGTTAAGGACAAATGGTGTGCTACCTGCCACTGGAGTCATCTTGCAACCATGGGAGAAGGGGGGGCGGGCACTTAAAGATACAAAGTGGAAAGAAGGAAAGGACGCAGGGCATGGGTAATACTCATGAGAGATGGTACCACCCCTGGGATATTACACTGCTTTCCATATGGCAGGCTGGATTGTGGTCCTCAGATGTTCATATCCTGTACCCTCAGACAGTCAATACACTGCTTACATGGGGCAGGAGACTGCAACTGTGATACCGTGAAGGGCTTTGTGATAGGAAGACTAACGTGCATTACCCAGGTGCACCCAATGTCGTCATTGGGAGGGGGCAGGAGGACCACAGTGAGACAGGTGTCTAAGGATGGAGAGGAAAGAAGATGCTGTGCTGATGGTCAGGAAGGTGGAGAAAGCCTGGTCCCCTTCCACTACTAGAAAGCTGTCCCTAGAAATCAAAACCGGCTCATCACACTTCCAGAAGGAAACACTCCTGTGGACATCTTGATTTTGAGCCAGTGAAACTGAGTTTAGACCTTGACTCTCTGGAACTGCAACCCGACAAATTGTGGTGTTAGGAATTGGATTCACATTGATGTGCGTGTTTGCTAAGCCTCATCACTGAGCAGACTTCCTGCCACTCACAGAGCTATGTCTGATGGGCACAGCAACAACCTTCTGTCTTATTGTGGGAAGGATTTTATTAGAAAACGGAAAAGTGTTTGTTCTTTGTGAACATTAACATCATGTTCTCATCTATATTTGGGATTCAAGTACTGCTTGCTTTACAAGAATGTAAAACTCATCTGTCAGCATATGTGAATACATTGCACAGTCTCAGAAGTTTTATATTAATGCCTGACCTTTTCCCTAAGAAGTTTGGATACTGAAAGAGATTAAAGATATCAAAACATGTAATATATCTTCCACTATTCTCTGTACTAGGTTCATGTAGGCATACATAATCAATCAAAGCATTATCACTCTATAGAATCTGTCTACAAAAATTTGTCATTCAGCCATAATCATTGCTGACACAGACATACAAACCTATACACAATCCTGATTATCCAGTTTCTAAAATCTAATCCATTTTCATACATAATTAAGATGTATGCACATGAGTAACTTACAGAAACTTACATACTTGATGCTATTTCAGTGATACATGTAGTAGATATGTATAGATATATAGATGTTTAATTTAAGGAATATATCTAATGGAAGATTATTAGTATAAATTTTTAAATGTACTATAGAATTGAACAGAGAGTTATCAAAAAATAGAAATACAAATGGCTAAGAAACATTTTTAAACGTGTTAAACATCACTTTCCATAAGATAATTGAGTAAAGCTGGGAATGGGAGAGGTAGCCTTCCCTAGGGAAGAGCACATAAATTGGTTGTTCTGCACCAAATGGTCAGTCCTGAAAGCATACATACATTATACAGACAGAGCCAATTACATTTAGGAACGTGTGTGAAAGCACACACGCATGTTTCATAACAATTAGTAAAAAAAAAGAAGCCAGGAATTTGAAGAAAAACAGAGAAGAGTAAGTGGGAGGATTTAGAGGGAGGAAAGGGAAGGGAGAGATGTTGTAATTATATTATAGTCTCAAAAATAAAAAATGAAGAAAGGAATGAATGAATGAATGAATGCTGGTGAGAATATAGAGAAAGGGAACCCTTATATGTTGCTGGTGATAGTGTAAACTGATCCAGCCACCACAGAAATCATTGCAGGTGTTTCTCACAAAGCTAAAAATAGAACTACCATATGACCATATTATAACGCTCCTGTGCATATACCCCACAGAACTTTACAGCCTCCAAGGGAAGTACCTGCACATCCATGCCTATGACTGTTGTATCCACAATAGCTAGGAAGTGGAATCAGAATAGATGTCCATCAGATAATGAACAACTAATAAAATGTAATTTATATCATTATACAATTAATTATTGTTGTTGATTGTTAAATAATTAACATGAATTTAAAATAAGAACCCATTATATTATATAAAGTATAGATAGCTATATGTATATATTCAGCACTAAAGAAAAATGAAATTAAACTCTCAGGAACATTACAGAACTGGAAAAACATTACACTGAGACAGATAACCGAGACCCAGAAGGACAAGTGCTTACATTATCCCTCACATAGGAGTTCCTAGATTTCTGTACTTGAGTTAGAGTGCCTAAAGAGTCCAGGGAGCAAGAAAGGGGATACAAAAGTAGAGGAAGGAATATCGTGATGGAAAGGTTTAAATGGAAATGAGACAGGGCACTGTGAGCTTGGTGAGAGCTAACCCAAGCCAAGAGTGTAGGGAAAATCCATGTAGGAACCTACTTTATAAGATGACTACAAACGTAATAGAAAGTTTGAGTGAAGGGATCCTGCATGGGTAGATAGCAGTCCCCATGGATTTTTAAGAAAAACTCCAGTTTCCAGAAGTGGGGTACCTACCTACAGGCATGGTAGGCAATGTTCTACAAAACATTACAGACTGTTGTCATAGCTCTTGGTTACCCAAAAGAACTAAGTGGTTGAACTCTGAAAACAGCACTCTTTGGATACAAGGAACAAGGACATGAACCAGGGACGGAGCTGGAAGCCCCTCTCTCCTGGCTAGTGTTCATAGTGCTGGAAGGCGCCATGCGGGCTGCTGGAGGAGAAGCAGTCAGTGAGTGTTCTCACCAGCTGTAGACACTCTGCTACGCTGCCACCCTGCCAGTCAAGATAAACGTACTGGCACAGCAGTGGCATGACTCTTTGAGGAAGGCAACCACCCACTTTCGGACTGGATTTGAGGCCCACTCAATCAATGACTACATGCCTCATACTATTTTAAAAATGCCTATGATTAATGAGATCCAGAGTCCTTGGGAGAAGCGCACTACTGTTGTCTTGCTAAATGGACCAGATAGTCCATCTGCCTTTAAATATGCATAGACTCACAGACTAGTCCTGCTCTTAGCCTTGGGCAGATACACGTCTTCCTGCATTGAGCATCAGTTAACTCAGAAACTAATATCTGGTCGAAATCCTGAGAGTAACTGTGAGGTGCTCAGCCATAAACAGGATATTTTCATCACCCCCTACAGTGCCCAAGGAACAGAACTGCAGAAGAGGGCCAGGAAGAATATAAGAGCCAGAAACTGGGGAGAAGTTCTACAAAACGCTCTCTTCTGGATATGGCGTGGCCATTTGACCCAGGAACACAGAGCAGCTGTGGATACCTGCACGAGACCTGCACAAAACTGGGCCTTCTATCCTGGATGGGGTGGAGGCTCACGAGAGCCCACCACTCCCTGAAGAACTGTCGACAGTTAATGGTTGCCAGGGGGGTGGATATCATTTTCTTTAGTGGTACAGCCATTGGCAAATTGCCTATAACCTGATTAATAATTACCTACCCACACTTACACAAGCAAGCCCAACTAAGCTCAGTTTGACATTAAAATAAAAAGTCCACTCTGCTGACTCCAGCCCTGGCCACCTGAGCACCCTGTGGAAGTAAGCACCTCACACAGGTAACACTGCCCATGTTGTCAGTCCCAGCCCAGACAGCCAAGGGACTTTCAGACCCCTGTGCATCTCCCACAGACTTCTGAAACTATTCACCTAGAACCTGATAAGTCTATAAGTTTCTGTTCCCCAAAGTGACACCTAGCCCTAGCTGAGCTAACATTATTTCTGATTCCCAACCACACATTAGCACTGAGACTATATAAACATGTATGTACATATATATTGTATATGATATATATATGTATATATATTGCTCATTGATCAAGAATATCTATAATGCTATTAATATACCTATTTTATAATTATAAATCAGACTATTCAATAAGTTAAAACTCAAAAACTGTAATTATTATGAATTCTAAACATGAATTAATTTTTGTTTCACTTATTTTCAAGGTATGTACACTCCTTATATCTACCCACCACCACCTTATGTTTGTTCTTTTCTTATTTATCTCTTACTTCTTCCACTTCTATCCTGTCTTTGTCTCTTTTTCTCCATCTTTCATTTCTATTTCAATATAAGAACACAAAACACAGAGATGCATATGCTTAAACAGTTTTTTAAAGTTCCTAAAGTCTATAAAATAAGACCCTAAACAAAAATGATGTACAATGGCGTATTTTCATAAATAAAATTAAACACATCCAAAAACACAGATGGCAATAATAACTTCAAGACAATGCTGTTGCTATGTTAAATAGGATCTAGGTGTAGATGTGAGTCCAATAAGCACTCTCTAACGAATCTCCAGAAATTAGCAACTTATTCAAAATGCCCAGCCACGAGGTTCTACACATCAAGATTTAACTTCCAACCCGTAAACATCATAAACATCAGCCACATCTCTTCTGTAGAAGCTGAACTAGAGAGAGAAAGGCCCCTCCTCACACATGACACATTCTAAAACAGAGGAAGCCACAGACTGTCACCTGCTCATCTCAGAGGCTTCCTGAGTCACTGAAGATCCCACACATGGATCTTCCATATAAGGCCCTGTTGTAACCAACGCCTGTCATATAAAAGATACTGTTTGTGGATTTCTCATGTCAGGACAGCTCGGATTCAGTCTGGCTCAAATGCAATTTGATTACTGCTCATTTGTTAAGAGAGGCCAGCAAATCTCTTTTTGAGTCAGTATTTATTCGGTGATCAATCTTCATTTTTTAATCTATCTCTTGCCTTTCTACTTCATATGAATAATTCATGAGTGGGAAATGAACCATTGATCTTAAGGCTTGGCTTTCCATTATCTACATGTAAGAGAAATGAGGCAAGTGGAACTCACCCCATTCCACCCCCACAGAAGGGATGAAGCTGTTGGGAAAAGAATTAGGGAGAAAGGAGTGTTTTCACTTGCTGTCTTGTAGTTTTGCTTTCTATACATCTCCAAAAATAATTCTTTTATTCTAGTTGACACCATAGAAGAAAATGCTATTGGCATTAAAAGGAGAAAAATCTAGTTGTGGAATTAATCTGGCAACATACACCCACAGTTACACTGATTAGCACAGTCCAAGAACCAGAAATCCATTTGGCCTGGCTCCAGTGTCTGGAAAAAACAATAACTTAAATTCTAATCCACATTTTCTGGTACAGTAAAGTATTTCTTAAGACTGCTCATGCTAATTACATTCAGATGCATCAGCCTGACGATATTATTAAAAGTGAAAGAAAGAAGACAAGTCAAGGCCCATTGTCACAAGCGAGGCTTCATGTTTCCATGCAACAACAGTTAGCTCACTTCGTATGGCTGTGATTTCAGTGATGGGATAAATTCCAGGACAGAAGGGAGAGTATTAGTGAAAGTAGTTATGCCTATATATGAAATATACATGTACCAAATCTGGGACATGAGAACTTAGAAGTATGAAAATCTGCAACTAAAATATAGCAAAATGTTTTAAATGACCAATGAGTTATATGAAATTTGGATGAAAATAAAATTACATTCTCTATTTCCATCGTACTATAGAGTACTAGGATGATATTAGATAAAATTTACACCCGGAAACACTGCAGAGTATCACTGTCCATGATTTTGCTCAGAGATGGAGACATATACTCAAGCAGAGCTCATCTTCAGCTGGGTGGGACCAAAATCTTTATTGTCTCAATAAAACTCTGTCATCCTGACCTAAACATTTGAGTCTATTTCATCTCATCAATCTGTTTTGTCCAAAATGCATAGCACACTTACACAGAGAGAATTTAGGTACTAGAGAAAGTACATGGATCTTGGCTCCAATTTCCAGTTTTGACTCTGTTGGTTCTATGCAAGAACTTTTTTTATGGTATCAAAAACATGCAGTGGAGACAAAACAGTCTGTTAATAAATAGTGCTGGGAAATGTGAATATGAAGACGCAGAAAAATCAAACTAGATCCTTTTCTCTCCTAATGCCCCCAAACCAACCCAAAATGAATCAAAGACATAAATTTTAAATATGAATCTAGCACAAGCAACAGAGGAAACACTTCAAGAGCCTGGATGGAGCTGGCAACAATAATTTTAGATGGCCCTACACAGACACATGCAAAAATTAAAATTAGATGAATGAGACTGTATCAAATGAGCCACTTCAACATAATAAAAGAGATAACCAACAGGATTGGGAGACAAGCTACAGCTACTGAATGGGAGCATTTACAAACAGTATGTCTGACAATGGGCTGACCTCCAGAGTGTAGAAAAACTCAGAAGAACACCAAAGAGCAATTAACAGTGGGCCAAAGAACAGATGCACACTTCTCAAAAGAAGACAGACAACCAACCGAACATGTAAACACTCCATCTCACTAGTCTTAGGAGAAGCACAAGTTAAATATAACGAGATGTCATCTCATCCCAGTGAGAGCAGTTACCATCAGGAAGGTATGAGATAAGAGATGCTAGAAAGATTCGGAGCAGAGGACACTTAAACCATCGGAGGGGATGGAAATCAGGAAAGTCATTGTGGGAAAATAGGAAAACTGTTGCAAGAATCCAGGAAAAACCAAAACACTACTATATGATCCAACAGTTCCACTACTGAATACCCAACTGAAATGAAATCCCATCTTCATATCAAAAAGACACTTTTCCCCTATGTTTATTGCAATACTTCTTACAAAAGTCAAAACATATGGTCAACTGAACGTCCTTTAGGGGATTCATGGATATTTTTTCAATGTGGTAAATGTCTGAATACTGGTACTCAATCATAAAAAAGGAGTGAGGTTTTGCCATCTGAAACAACATGGGGAGAATTAGAGCCCATTATATTGAATGAAGCAAGCCAGACCCAGAAGAATAAATACTGTATGTTCTCACTCTTATGAAAATCTGTAAGTTAACCTTACAGTGACATGGGACAGAAGGGTAGTCACTGAGGAAAAGGGGTGGAAGACAGACAGACAGAAATTAATAGGAGTCTTCAGGGACCTAGAGAGGCTTTTCATGAAGAGATAGAAGCCAAAAATAGAAAAGCTAGAGTTGCAGCTCATGGGTAGAGCTTCTGCCCAGCATTCATGAGGACCAGCATTTATGAGGACCTAAATTTAATCCCTAATATAAAAAAAAAAACAAAAACAAAAACAGAAAAGTAGAAGAATGTGTGGGCAGGTAGATATGACTGATGTTCAATGTATCCATGGACATATCACAGGAAATTCCACTAGCATATACAATTAATATATAGTGATTATAGTAATACATTAATAGACAGTTTTGTTTTATTGAATGTTTTATACTAGGACAGTTTCCTACTGCAGCAGAGTTGCACAAAAGATATCAACAATTCAAGAACAGGACTGTTTCGATTGTGTAATGCAGGAAGTGCATGTAAACAGAGAGGAAAAGGAGATTTGGAGATGGCAGAACCTAGGGTGGATCTTTAAGGACATTTAGGATGCCAAAAGATCTTGCAAAGACAAGTATGGCTTCTGTTTAACTTGAAAACACCACAGATAACCAATGTAGCATAGACAATGAATCAGCATGATGTAGAGAGAGAGAGAGAGTTCTACTGGGCCCAACTTTCAGTGAACTACCCACAGCCTATGGGCTCTCAATGGGCCTGATACTCGCCCTTTCTCTAGGCTAGGTGGCCAGGGAACCCCTAGGATCCATATCCCTGTGTCTCCCCTTCATTAGGACTGGAGATACACACCCTCACCCCTGACTTTTCTGTGGGTGCCAAGGTTCGGAGGCCAGATCCTCACACTTGCACATCAAACACTTCCCTCACTGAGCCATTTCCCCAGGCCCAGAACTTCTTCTTCTAATACTGATAGATAACCTGTTTTTAGGGCTGCAATAGTTCATCGCTCTCAGATCAACACATTAATTTTGAGGTATTCATTCTATTTAGACTGCCATTGTTCAATTTTGTTGGCTAAGAAACCTACTAGGATTACAGCTTTGGCTAGAGTTCTAGTAAGCCCCACAACATGATGCTTAGAAGAGGCAGACTGGCAAGTTGGCCTCTGCAGCCTCAGTCTTCAAATGAGACCTTCAGTGTCAAACTCAGACCCGGAACGCAGGTGAGGAGTAATGCGAAGACTTAATTTGGAATGTGGAGAATAGATACTCAAGACGTCTTCCAACTCAGACACTCAAAAATAAATTCACCATGAGTGGGAAGGTGTATTTCAAATAAACCAGAGGCTGAAAAGATGGCCCACTGGTTAAGAGTGTGCACCGCTCCTGCAGAGGACCCCATTTGCTTCCCAGTACCCATGTCAGGTGTCTCATAAAACTATCTCTAATGCAGGAAGTCCAATGCATTCATCTGGCCTGTGAGGGTACTGTACACACACACACACACACACACACACACACACACACACACACACACACCACTCACACACACTTAAAAATAAAATAAAAATAGTATCTTTGAAATTAATCCACAAGTGCACTCTATCATGAAAAGGTAGAAAAGCAATAAAAGGGGTCACTCTAGGATTTGACCCAAAGGTAAAATCAACACATTGTGTGAGGATATTTGTCACAAATCTCTTCACAGTTGTAGCAGGCTCAAAGAGACAATACTGGAAAGATGACCTAAATGTCACAGGCTGACACTAGTGCTGATGAAAAAAATACGTCAGAGAAAACATGATAATGTGCTAGAAAATGAAACCAGAATTTCCTTACCTGAGAAGGCAGAATCCAAAGTCAGAGAAAGTGATCACATCATCCTCACATGACTACTCATCATGTGTCATAGCCATCCAAACCTCATGGGTAAGAACCTGCCAGTCTATGCTTTTATACTCTTAAAGGTGAGAATTATGTAAATATTAGCATTTAATGTAAAGACTTCAGTGATTCCAAAGAAAGAGAGGACATCTACCTTATTTGTCTAAAGGCAATAGCATTAATGTTCAGTTGAGTGGAGTTGGACTGATGGTAGGCAAGGCTTCAAGGTGCTCATCTAAGCAGAACCAATGAAGATTTAAAAATCAGATTTAAAAGATTATTTAGGAGAAGCAAAAACATGTTATGACTAAAGTTGCAGAGCATTGCAAGATACAAAGAAGTCACTAACTCAATATCCAAGATCATTCTGTGTGCTGAGGACATTGCTTGTTGCCATGGCTAAAATGGCAAATGAAAACAGATATGGTTTCATGGTCTGGAAGACAGTGGGGTAGAGGGAATTATTTTCAGTTAATAATTATTCAAATACTATATTGCTTTAGGCAATACTAAGACCTACAAGGGTCTCTTTAGAAAGAACTGGTCCAAAGTCAACCCAATAGAACACATGGGATAGCATCACACTGCATGTGCTAGGTAGGACATGTGAGAGCTAACCATGGAGAGGACATTTGAGAAGATTCCTGATGGAGGAAGTCTGTAGGCAGGGAAGGGATCCTGTCACAGCCCAGACTTTTAATCCTGTCACAGCCCAGACTTTTAAAGGTTACTGTGGATTGCATCATACCAAGGAACTGTGAGAGAGAAGTGAAGGACAAGAAACAAGTCTAACGTGAGCAGTGGAAGAAATGTGCTGTATATCAGACCCTTCAAGTTCAGAATACCTACAAGCAACTGCCTTAACCATCCTTGCAGGCAGGTAGACAGAGCTGGAAAATTAAGGGCATCCATCAGTGTACATGTGATGTTTTACTCACGGTTTAGTGAAAGTGCCCTAGAAATAGAAAAACAAATAAGAAAAAGAATGGGACCCCAGAGAAAAGATGATGATGAAGAAACATCACATAAAAAAGGAGGGGTGCCTGAGACTGAAAAGTGAGTGGTCTAAAAACCAGAGTAGGAACACGACAGTGCTACTATGAAAACTAGAGACAGCAATTTCCATCTGAAGAGGGCCCCAAGGATCAAATGTTTCAAGTTGGTCAAGTACAGTACTCAATCAAAACCCATCTCAGGTCACAGCAACATTAGCAGATGCCTGTTTCCTTTCAGGAGAAGTCACAAACACTATTAAACAATGAAAATAATGTAAATTCAATCAACATTAAGAAACAAAGAAAATTATTCATTCCTATAGCTCTTAGCTACCCTTAAATTTCATATAAACAAAGTCTTATGTCTTCCCTGAGTCTTCAAAGGCAAACCCATGAGCCACCAGATGCCTGGTGTGGGACAGTGTACAAGTTTTTAAACTAGCCTTATAAATTTTGGAGACACACAAATCTGATAATACTTGAGAGAACAATATTTTCATTTTTATCATTTCCTTGTAGAATAATATTTGGTTTTGAGAAAGGCCAAAGTTCCATGTGTGGGGAAGATAGTATCTTAGACACACAGCAGATTCCAAGAGTATTCAAGTAGTGTGGGTGGTTAGGCAAATACTCTTTTCTCAGTTCTGGGGCTCTCTACTAGACTTTCACCTTCTCAGTCTGAACTTGCCTATTTGGCAAGCAAAGACTGTGGCAAAGACATGTGTCAGCACATGAATACTTATCTCCAAACAGTATGAAAGAATATAAAATGTGTAGGGGACAGTGACACTGTACATCTCAAATGTAAATGACCCTCACAGACTGAATGACAAACACAGATTTAAGTAAGATAAGGCTTTTGGTTTTCTTAACAGGTTTGTTGAGGCATGGTTGATGTGTAAAGAAAACATACATTTAATGTGCACAATTTCATACAAATGTTCTCACTAGCATCACCATGATCACTGTAGTAGATCTGTCTGTCTAATATCTACCAAAGCCTCCTTTGCTGGTTTCCACTGTTTTGTGGGTTTTGTTGTAAGAACATACAGTGAAATCTAGACTCTTCAGTTCTACAATTCACAATGCTGTGTGGTTGGTTCTAGGCATTGTGCTGAACAGCAGATCCCTAAAATTTGTTTACCAAACAGAGCTAAAACTTTATGTTCACTAAACAGCAATATACACCCCTCTACCACTGCTGACAATAATTCCTGCAGCTTCTGCTCCATGAGTTTGCCTATTAATGATCTCTCATGGGAACAGCTTATTTCATTTATCAAAGTAAGTAAACTCACCGGCTTCACCCCTGTTGTTACAAGTGAAGGGTTGCTTACTTTCTTAAAGCTAAACACTATTTATTGTGTGATGTATATGACACATCTTCTTTATCCACTTCCTGGCCAGCAGACTCATGTTTCTGTATGTTGGCTGTTGCAGATAATTCCATCATGGGCATGATTAGGCATCTGTCTCTCAAAGCTTCTGGTTAACATTCTTTTGGATATATACCCAGAAGTAGGAAAAAACACTTTTCTTCTATGGATGGTGTAATTTTGTAAGAATATTTTTATTGGTGTTTTAAAGCTATACATGCTTCTTAACTCTTGTCCCAAGACAAATTGTCCTTCTCAGTACCTTCAGGCATGAGGGATACAAGTACAGACACACACACATAGGTACACATGCATAATATACACACAAAGGTACACATACATACATATATACACACACACACACATATATACACATGGGTACAAATGCACACACATATACACACATATATATACACACACAGGTACATATACATGCATATATACACACAAGTACACATGCACATGGACCCATACACACACACACACACACACACACACACACACACATACACACACACATACACACAGAAACCAGAAGAAAACAGGCTATACACAGCTCAGATGATCACCAAGCTAATAATGAATAAACAGAATAATTTATCTCTATATTGATCAAATTTATATTAATAATTTTGGAAAACATACTTCAAAAATTCAGAACTTAATTTTCTAGAGTTTGAGAGTGAAACCATATGGCACAACATGAGATATATCTGCAAAATATGTGTACTGAACTGATATTATTTTTTTTATTTATTTATTTTTATTTATTTTTTATTTATTTTTTTTATTTTTTATTTTTTTTTTGGTTTTTCGAGACAGGGTTTCTCTGTGTAGCTTTACGCCTTTCCTGGAACTCACTTGGTAGCCCAGGCTGGCCTCGAACTCACAGAGATCCGCCTGCCTCTGCCTCCCGAGTGCTGGGATTCAAGGCGTGCGCCACCACCGCCCGGCTCTGATGTTATTTTAAACTGTGCACCTTTGCTCTGTTTTGACCCCTTGGATTTTATGCCATGGCCATAAATCTATTACACAATTTCACTAAACACTTTCCTACACCCACTTATCCTAATCTTCAGGAACTTATAATGTATATAAGTAATAAAACAGCCACCATATCGCCTCTGCCCTGCATTGCTGCATCCTGCATTACT
Source organism: Peromyscus leucopus (assembly GCF_004664715.2). NCBI lineage: Eukaryota > Metazoa > Chordata > Mammalia > Rodentia > Cricetidae > Peromyscus > Peromyscus leucopus. The sequence continues at coordinate 5,133,814 of NC_051075.1, forward strand.
GCGTGCTGCTTTGTTGTGTGCTACATTGTTATGTCCTGTAATGCTGTGTGCTGCATTTGCTGTGTCCTGCATTGCTGCGTCATGCATTGCTGTGCCCTGCATTGCTGTGCCCTGCATTGCTGTGTGCCGCATTGCTGTGCCTTGCATTGCTGTTTCCTGCATTGCTGTGTCCTGCATTGCTGTGCCTTACATTGTTGCATCCTGCATTGCTGTGTCCTGAATTGCAGGTGCTTTATAGATATCATGCTTCTGTTTTCTTTTGTGTTTTCTTATTTGTGTGTCTGTGTGTGTGCGTGCATGTGTGTGTGTGTGTGTGTGTGTGTCTGTGTGTCTGTGTGTCTGTGTGTGAGAGGGGGGGCACTTTCATGCACACACATGCATGCAAAAGGGGATATCAGGTCCCCTAAAGCTGGAGTTGTGAGTGGTTATGAGTCACGCAGATGGGTGTTTGGAAGCAAAGCCAGGTCCTCTGGAAGCGCTCCGAGAGCTCTTCACTGTTGAGCCAGTTCTCTGTCTCTCCAGCCCATTACTACATGTTGAAGGTAAGAAATGGAGACCTGGGGAGCTAAGAGAGCCTGGCCAAGGCTGATTGTAAGAGCAGCTGTGGAAAGTCGGGCACTAAAGTGGACCAGAACTCTTGCCCTTGGACTCTGTGACCACCATTATGCCAGCAGTCAATGGAACATGAGTAGGAAACATGGTTATAATGCATCACAAAATGAGAGGGGAAACATGTTGGTATACAGAAAGAAAAGAAAAAAGAACTGTTAAAATATGCAAAGCCAAAGCTTCTCATGTGGTTTGGACATTTGTTGTTACAGATGAAAATCATTAAATTTAGAAATCCCAATCAAGTGTTCACAAAATGACTTTTATTCTGGAATTGGTTTCCATACTACAACCATTTTTTGTGACTTTCTTAAGCAATATGCTTGGCTTGACCACTCCTCGATTGAAACCGTTTCCCTGGGGTCTTTTTTTTTTCCTTCAAAGCCACCCTCCCAGCTTCTGTGATTGTGATTTCTGTTGGTTCTCCTTCGACTTTGGACATGGCCAAGGCTCCAGTCTCCCATCCCTGTGCCCTGCATAGTCTATGCCAGGGTAAGACCCTGCGTGGTCTATGCCAGGATAAGCCCCCTGGGTAGTCTATCTGCAGGGTAAGCCCCCTGGGTAGTCTATCTGCAGGGTAAGCTCCCTGGGTAGTCTATCTGCAGGGTAAGCCCCTGGGTAGTCTATCTGCAGGGTAAGCCCCTGAAGACAAAAACTTGATTCGACCTTCATTACCTGGCAGTCCACTCTATGGTGGGAGACAAGCTGGGGTTTCTAACTTCTTCCAACTTGAAGCCCCAGAATATTTCCAGTTTTATTACACAATGATGCATCTCACTCACAGGGTGCCAACTACTGGACGAGAGAAAACGAAAAGAAGGTGTTTGCAGAAGCATTGGGAGATCTCAACTGGGCTGGGTCTTATTTGTATGCAGATTGCTGCAATACCAAGGCCTCTCTGTTTTGGCAAAGCCCAGGCCAGCTTTGGTGTTCAAATGAGAACTGCAGATAAGGGCTGTGGCCACATCAAAACAGACACCCAAGGTGAACCTTGAGAAGGGCTGGGGATCCACGCCCACTCAGTGGCATCCATCGCCTCTGCCTTGTCTCTGCAGGGCAGAAGCGTAGCGCTTCGCCTTCCAGAAGAACAGTACAGACCTGAGTCTCAAGATCAAAGCAAGCTGCAGTTCCCTGAAGGAACCAGGATATTTACTAATATACATGCTTTTAGAATGAGGACACCTTCACATCATGTATCCATAACCCCGAGATACTGCTGGCTGGCACCCCAGTCTAGGCCACACCCTCTGAGCTCCACAAGAATGCAGAGAAATAAGTCAGGCATTGCCAGCTCACTTGTTGATGGTTTTAAGGTTGGAAACCTTGAAATTCCTCATATTTCTTCCAAATTAAGATATTTAGATCTCAAAACACTTTCATCTCACTTTAAAGTTTAGAATGTCTGAGTGCCCAACGAGGTTTTCAATTAGGACAATGGACTGGGGAATTTTCTGGCATCTGTCACTAAGGACTAAACTGAAAACAGATAAAGTAAACTTTAAAAAGAGAAGCACATTTTAATTAACTTCCGGTGATATTTTAAAGACAGCCTAAACCACAAAGCGTCAGTTTCTGAAACATCACTTGTTTTCCTTTCTGCTAGACAGGGTGACTGCATTGCCACCAGCCACTAAATGTCACCTTGTAAGTGTGTTGCTGTTTTACAAGTGACAGGTTCCTAAATAGGGAGAAGAGGGGACAGTGAAGAGAGAAGAGACCCTCAGAGGATGGGAGACAGTACGTCCTGGCAGCTCTGAATGGTTCTGAATTAACTGATCAAAACTAAGATGTGAACACAATACATTATGGAAGTTATAAAAATCTAGGTCAGGGTCACACTAGGGTAAATCAGATGGCAGGGCTCCTGTCCAGTCTCTTCTTGAATTCTGTGAGGGAAGTGGTGGAACTCGGAAGGTGATCAATTACCGTGGGCATCTGAGCAAGCAGACCTGTTACTGGTCTGAACTGTGTGGGGATGGTGGGAATGTCTGTGAGTGGTGTGAGCTGTGGGGATGGTGGGAATGTCTGTGAGTGGTGTGAGCTGTGGGGATGGTGGGAATGTCTGTGAGTGGTGTGAACTGTGGGGATGGTGGGAATGTCTGTAAGTGGTGTGAGCTGTGGGGATGGTGGGAATGTTTGTGAGTGGTGTGAACTGTGGGGATGGTGGGAATGTCTGTGAGTGGTGTGAACTGTGGGGATGGTGGAAATGTCTGTGAGTGGTGTGAGCTGTGGGGATGGTGGAAATGTCTGTGAGTGGTGTGAACTGTGGGGATGGTGGGAATGTCTGTGACTAGTGTGAACTGTGGGGATGGTGGGAATGTCTGTGAGTGGTATGAGCTGTGGGGATGGTGGGAATGTCTGTGAGTGGTGTGAACTGTGGGGATAGTGAAAATGTCTGTGAGTGGTGTGAACTGTGGGGATGGTGGGAATGTCTGTGAGTGGTATGAACTGTGGGGATGGTGGGAATGTCTGTGAGTGGTGTGAACTGTGGGGATAGTGGAAATGTCTGTGAGTGGTGTGAACTGTGGGGATGGTGGGAATGTCTGTGACTAGTGTGAACTGTGGGGATGGTGGGAATGTCTGTGAGTGGTATGAACTGTGGGGATGGTGGGAATGTCTGTGAGTGGTGTGAACTGTGGGGATGGTGGGAATGTCTGTGAGTGGTGTGAACTGTGGGGATGGTGGGAATGTCTGTGAGTGGTGTGAACTGTGGGGATGGTGGGAATGTCTGTGAGTGGTGTGAACTGTGGGGATGGTGGGAATGTCTGTGACTAGTGTGAACTGTGGGGATGGTGGGAATGTCTGTGACCAGTGTGAACTGTGGGGATTGTGGAAATGTCTGTGACCGGTGTAAACTGTGGGGATGGTGGGAATGTCTGTGACCGGTGTAAACTGTGGGGATGGTGGGAATGTCTGTGACTGGTGTGAACTGTGGGGATGGTTTTTATTTGTCTGCTTTATATCTGGCCATCTTGACATGGTCTTACTAAGTTTCCTGGACCTTCCATTAAATATTTAGTATATGATCATAATGTCTTCATGTAAGGATAATGCCACCTAGTTCGCATGAAAACCCATGCCTCCTGTCTTTAGTCCCTTATTTCTTAAGCTGAAAAGCAAGTCATGTGATGCCTACTTTGAATGCTGAAAAAATATTGAGCATTTTTAGCAGTTATGAGAAATACAGATGTGCAGGTGTAAAGACAGATAAACAGAAGGAGTGTTCCAGGGGTGCAAAGCACCGACAGTGGGTAGTTACCCTGCAAATATACATAGAAAGACTAACACGAAATGACCTTCCAATGCCTTCAAAATTATCAGATGAGCAAGACTAGGCAATGGAAGGTTACTCTGCACTTTTATCATGCAGTGTGTTGGAGTAATGGGCATGACTCAAGACTACATTATTTTAGAAACTGAAATGTATTGCAGGATGGGAAAGTGCAAAGAGGATTTTCAGAGGTTAGTCAGTCTGTCTTCATTGGTGAAGAGTATGCAGATGAGAAGAAGCACCATGTGTTTAATATGCCATACCGTGCTAATGTGTCTCATAACCCTGACATTTGCACAAAGCTTTCATGTGGTGTGAACTAACTGCAAATACACTGTAGACATGACTCCAGAACAATGCCAGGAAGCTGAAACTAAAATACAGTTAAAACTCACAAAACCCTTTTATATTCTCACTTGATAATCATAATCTAACCTTGACCCTTTTGTAAATTCCATCAACTTTTTAACTTTTATTGACTTCATTCTTCAACATGTATAAAGCACATTCTGATTATTGTAACTCTAATCCTTCCTAACAATTCTCTGTGTCCTATTACTCCCCATACCAGTCCTTTGCCACCTTTGTGGTGTGTGTGTGTGTGTGTGTGTGTGTGTGTGTGTGTGTGTGTGTGTGTGTAGACCCAGTGACTTTAGCCAGGATCATCTTCATGACTCTGGGTTGGAAATACCCTCTGGTCCCTGGTGGGCTCCTCAGTGGGTCTGTTACGAAAGACAAGGACTGGCCCCTCCTGCAAAATATATCAGTAGCTAGGAGTTCAGAGGAGGGGAGAGGGCGGCAGGAGCTCCTCTCAGATCCACGGCTGACCATCGACGGCACAGTCTTGGGCAGGTCCGCTGCAGGCGGCCACACTGCTGTGAGGTCATGACTGCGGTCGCTGTGCCTTACCCACATGACAGCACTTCGCAGCTCTTCTCCGCATCATCCGGCTCGTATGGATGTTGCCATGGTTTCCACTCCCTCCTCCCAGCAGACCCCTGAGCCTTAGAGGAGGCGGTATAAAGGTTTGTTAGGACTGAGTCCTTTGCCATCTCTGCTCCTCAGCACTTGGAGCAGCTAGAATCTCTGCTGCTCATTGCAAAGAGGGACCTTTCTAACTAATCCTGAGGAGCAGCTTTTGTCTGTGGGTGAAAATTCTACTCTGTCCATCCTGATCTCCTGACCCTGCACTCAACCATGTTCCTGCCTCACACACCCACACGTCATTCCCAGTTCCATCCGTAGACATAGGTGGGATCCAACTTAAACTTCAAAGTGCTTGTCCGCCCTTGCCTTGTAAGAGAAGGATTAATGAGCAGAGAAGAACCTGGGGTGCAGAGAAGTCTCCAGAGACAGGACACTTTGTCACTTTACTCTCTCTGGACAAATAAGTGGGAAGATGAGAATATGATGAAGTCCACAGCAGAATCATCCCACATTTACTGGGCTCCAACCCCAAATCATCAATGCCAGTACTCAAAACTCAGGAAGCCATACTAATGATGTTGGTTTATCTGCCCTGTTTCTACCTGCTTCTCTGTAGACAAATTTCTAAACCATCTTATTAAATAAAAAACACAGAGCCAGATAAAGGGGTTAAAGCCTGAGAGAGATCAGAGGAATAGGAACAGTCACATGCTAACCTCACCTCATCAACTCCACAGCTTCCAAAAGAGAGACTTCCTGTCTACCCAAGCCTATATGCCTTGCTGTTCTGCCATCTGATTTGCTCTCTCTGTCCAGCTACATCACTTCCTCTTTCTGCCCAGCTCTGTCACTTCCTGTCTGTCTGTACAGACCTCCAGACCTCCATGGTTAACTAGTATTGGAATTTAAGGTGTGTGCCACCATGCCTGGCTCTGTTCCCAGTGTGGCCTTGAACTCACATAGATTCAGACAGATCCCTGCCTCCCAAGTGATAGAATTAAAGGCGTGTGCTAATATTGCATGACATTTGTGTTTACTTATAATAACTGGCTTTTTCCTCTGATCTCCAGGCAAGCTTTATTTATAAGAGCACAAACAAAATATCATCACACTTCTCCAGTAAATAAATAAGAACGAATATAAAATAATTAAATAAATGAAGTTCCTTATGCCCTTCTCTTCTCCTCCCCAAACTCCCTCACACACAAATCTTTCTCATCCTTAGCCTAGCTCATTTTACTTGTTCAAAGGAGCACACATGGTGCCTCTGATTGCTTGCAAAGGCATACTGCAAAGAGAAGTTGCTATTCATTTCTCAAACTTGTTTATTATTCTCTTGATCAAGCAGAAAAGGACAAAGAATCAAAATTTGGTGCTGGAAACTGAACCCACAGCTTCGCACATGCTAGACAAGTGATCCACCACTGACATATACTCCCAGAACCCAAGGGGACAAAAGAAAATTCTATGAAGACAATTTAACACAAAATAAATCACAGATAATTAAATTTATAAAATTAAATGAAAATGTGGTATGTTTACACAGTGGAATATCACTCAGCTATTAAGAGCAATGAGATTATAAAATTTACAGGTTAATGGATGAAGCTGGAAGCAATCATGCTGAGTGAGGTAACCCAGACCCAGAAAGACAAATATCACATTTTATCTCATCTGTGGCTGTTAGCTTCGATCTTAAGATATGTATTTCTCATTTGAAATATCCATGGAGGTCAGAAAATTGTTAAGAAGTCATGTGGGGGTGGGGGCAGGGGAACATTCAAGGAAAGGGAGACAAAACGCGCTGGTACAAAGGGTTAAAGGGGACAATGGAACTACAAGGGTTAAACTGGAGTGCTGAAGTGCAGGGCTGGTGGAGAAGGAGTGTGGGACAAATAACACCAAGGAACCCTCAAGTAAGCGTGGAAACCTACTCCTGTAGAAGTTTTACATTCATATTTAGTAACACAAATACATACATATATAAAAAGAGCTAAAATGAAATTACCTCACAATAGGCCAAAATATCCCTATTAGACACCAGAGACTAACAAAGAAAAGCCCCAGTTCCAGGAACGAGCTGCTTCCTTTGGAGTTTTACACACACACACACACACACACACACACACACACACACACACACACACACAATCTATTGCCATTACTCATGGTTACCATCCAGAACTTGATGGCAAGATCCTATTGCAGAAAATGCCTCATAACTAAGTCATAAACCATGAATAAATCAAATTGGTAAAGACCTGGAAGCTTCATCCTCACTGGTGAACTTCTGGTGCTAAAATGTGTTCTGCAAGCTACCAGAGGAAAAGAGCAGTCATCAGTCACATCCAGTGTGAGTCCTGTGAGCTCCAATAATGACTGGCCACACAAACATCATGGGAGTAACAAACTGCTTTCTGATTAAAGTCCTGTTCTACAAGATGAAACACCTGTCTGGTACTATTATCTGTCTAAGAGCCTAAGGTTAGTCAGGCAATAGGCCCTAGGAAGAAAATCTACTACTGTTGTGATGCTATATGAACATAGTATTAAACCAATTCATAATGAGTTATCATTTTACCCATATGTCAATGAATCTCTCAACTCTCAAGTGAAGTTTCTATTTGCAATAAATGGTGATTAACACAGACACCTGCAACTGGCCAAAGTTGCAGAGAATAAGAAACTACAGAATGCTCACTCCTGAAAGGAACATATACACTGCCCACCCCCTCCCCAAGGATCCCTCAGGGATCATTGAGGAAAAGGAGAACCGAGTGTAAGAACAAGAGGTGGTAGATGACTTACAAGGAAACATCTGAACACAGCAGGAAAGCTGGCACATAGGAACTCACAGAAGCTGGCCCAGCAGGCACAAAACCTGTGGAAGCCCAAGCCGGACCAAATCCCAACATGGAAAGGAAAGTTGGGCACACAATCCTACCCTGAGCCATGGAGCGAATGGTAATGGCTGCGTTCTGGGGAAGAGAGACAATTCTCTCTAAGAGTGTACCCATTGGTAAGTTGACCACAATCCAGTACAAGACCACACGGCAAAAAAAAGGTCTTAAAGGGTTTTAAAAAATACAAAATTTGTTGCATTGGGAAAGAGGGGCATGTGTATCTGAGAGGAGCTGAGGCAGGGGGATGAGTATGATTTAAACACATTAAGAGAAATTTGAAACTCTGGAACAATAATTAAAAAAAAGAAAATTGCCCTAAAAATTATACCAGTAAGGGTTTGTTTGTGTCTTCTTTTCTTTCATCTTAATGCACACAACAGTATTTTTGAGGCTTCTTTTTCAGACCAATTTGGGCTGACCAGCTGCACTGGTGTTTTAAGTCTGTGAGCGCCAAAGAACCAGCGTTTATATGGCACTAGTGGATGCCACACTAAAGTCCTCTTTGATTCTCTCAAGAACTATACTACCTTGAATATTCTTCATCTTCAAATGAACATCTGAATGTCTAAGGTAGAATATAAACCAAAAGGCCATGTTTTCTACCCAAAATGCTCACAACAAATCAAGGCTAATTACAACTTCAATTGTGTTACAGAAAAGTCTTTGTGGAGTTTCATTACATTTCCATACACACACATAATTAATATAACATGATCATGCCCCCTATTGATTACTCTTTCTTCTTTTCTATCCCCTTTCCCTTCTGAGTCTCTAATAGCTGCCATTTGCTTTCATGTTTTTCTTTTTCTCCTAGATTCCACTAAGGTCTCCAATAACAGTCCTACTATAAAGAAGGAAGTCATCCAAAACTTGAGTAATAACTATATATACAAATGTTTAGTAAATACTTCAGCAAAGCAGGATTTTAGAGATTCAGCTTAAGCTCCCCTAGGCCAATATTATAGCTGTATTTCTCTAGTTCCATCCCCTCACCTTCTATTTTTTATTCAATTGTTTTTTCTCACTCTTCTATGTTGCTGGAGGGCTTCTCTCCAGGTTCCCCAAGCCCCGCAGTCCCACAATTCACTTATAAAATAATCACTCAGACGCTAATATCACTTATAAACTGTATGGCTGTGGCAGGCTTCTTGCTAACTGTTCTTTTATCTTAAATTAACCCATTTTTATAAATCTATACCTTGCCACGTGGCTGGTGGCTTACCGGCATCTTTACATGTTGCTTGTCCTGGCGGTGGCTGCAGTGTCTTCCCCCTTCTTCCTGTTTCCCCAATTCTCCTCTCTCCTTGTCCCACCTATACTTCCTGCCTGGTCACTGGCCATCAGTGTTTTATTTATATAGAGTGATATCCACAGCACTTCCCCTTTTCTTCTTTTTTTTAAAAAGGAAGGTTTTAACTTTAACATGGTAAAATTACATATAACAAAACAATTACCGAACAAGAATTATAGTTACAATATTAAAGAAGATGTCCTGTCTATCTTATATTTGTGAATTTAAAGATTTATATCTAACTTATCTTTTATCATAATTGAGGAAATTACAACTATCTAGTCTTTAACCACATCAAAGACCTGAGAAGGAACATAATGGTACCTGAGAAATGATAGATGGATGCAAGCAACTTTCGGGAATCTTGCAAGAGTAGACCAAGACAGCTGGCAGCCTGGACAGTCACCTAATGTTTCTCAGCATTGTTGGTGCATTCAAATTGGCTACAGGCCTAGAGTATCTGACAGACCATTTTCATAAGCAGAATTTCTGAAAGACCATTTTACACTGTCTTGGCAGAGTACAGTGGTCGCTTTCCTTGTGTCCCACTTGTCCAGAAAGGAGAGCATTGCATTTGTACTGTCAGCCATCAAGGCAAGGGCAGTTCTTTGCCCAGTAGGCCATTTTGTGCCAAGAAGACAAACTTCCAAATGGAAATGTCTTAGAAGCCCAACATTCTCTCGGGATCAATTGGTGCAGCCAGGAGCAATTGTGTCTCACGTCAACAGAATTTTAAGTTATTTAAATGCCATATTCTCTAGGTCTATGAAGTGTTTGAAGATTACCTATCTATCTGAAATATATCCATGTATACCTAGAAGACTTAACTAACATGGCTACAAATATGATTATCATAGATGACTAATTATTAATCTATTTTTAATTATCCATTACAATTGTAAATGAGTTACATAAACATAATACCTAAAACAAGAATAGAAATATATATATATATATATATACAGTATAACAAAATTAACTTTAAGTTTGTACCAATAAACTAAAATTTATACCAATGTAAAACATTTTAAACATAAACTAAAATCTATAACAATGTAAAACATTTTAAACAAGTTGTTCTTTAAAAGTAGGTTCATTAATCTACCCTTTTATCTTATATCTCTATATCCTATATATCTATATCATATCCCCTTTACTTTTTTAGAAAGAGATCACATTTATAATCAATCTGTTTTAAATAAAAATATTGGTTTTTCTCTGTCCCACACCAGAGGGCTTTTCTGATTTGGGATGCAAGAATCTCTTAACCATTTTTTTTTAATATGTCTGGGTTTAGAGGGGGAGTGAGCCAATTCCACCTCTAAAGCCAGCTTGGTATATTTGGGAATTTGGGCATAGCATCTCTTACTACTTCCTGCTGGAGGGAGGTGCTGTATCTTATGGGGACGCAAAGAAAATTTTAGGCCTATGGGGTAGTCCTTGAGGCTGTATTGTGGGAGCCAGTTGCCTTGAAACCGCTCTGTATGTTGGATCATCTGGGCCATGGTGTCATCGGAGACCTTTCAAGGGGTCTTGGCTGGTGAAACCTGATGTATCTTAATCTGGAACAAATCCATAGCCTCTGGCTTTCTGTGGAAACAAAAGCAGAACCTCTTTTCCAAAGCAACATATCCTTAAATCCAAATTTTGAAGTCAAGGTACCTTTAAAATATACATTTTGGCATAACTCAACAGCTTTTGCAATCAAATGTTTTTCTTCAGTTATGAATATCAAAGACAACATAATCCAGATTCTTTGTGTGGTAGCCATCTTTACGTGGCTTATTTTTTTATATTACCTCGAGCCTATTGCTTTAAACTGCACCATTGCACCATTCTAAAACTGAAACGGCGCTGTGGCTGTTGGCTCTGCCCATTTTAGCTTACCAACATGGCGTTTTCCACCAGTTCTGTGAGTCATCAAGTCTCAGAAATAGTGGGTCTAAGCTTTTATCAAAGCAGCGTGTAGCCCAGAAACCTCTTTTTTTTTTTTTAAATACTAGTAAAGACTAAATCTACCACACAGCTTAATGTGCCGCTGGCAGACGCCTCATTCCCACCATACTGCTGGTCAAACACACACGCCAGGAACCTGCCAGTGTTCAAACCTGCATTTTGCGGCATCTAGCTGCCTGTATGAGACATGAAGCAGGAACCTGGTTTTGGCTCTGTTTAGAATTGGTTATTAAATATTCTCAGGTTTAAGGTGGAAACTCGAGCCGTTGGGCGCCATTTGTTGCTGGAGTGCTTCTCTCCAGGTTCCCCAAGCCCCACAGTCCCACAATCCACGTATAAAAAAATCACTCAGACGCTTATATCACTTATAAACTGTATGGCTGTGGCAGGCTTCTTGCTAACTGTTCTTTTATCTTAAATTAACCCATTTTTATAAATCTATACCTTGTCACGTGGCTGGTGGCTTACCGGCATCTTTACATGCTGCTTGTCCTGGCGGCGGCTGCAGTGTCTCTCCCCCCTTCTTCCTGTTTCCCCAATTCTCCTCTCTCTTTGTCCCGCCTATACTTCCTGTCTGGTCACTGGCCATCAGTGTTTTATTTATATAGAGTGATATCCACAGCACTTCTATCTTCTAATGATCAAGACAATGAGGCAGGAAAGAGCACAGGAGTCTAGACTGTATGGAAGGGAGGAAGACAGCTTTATGCACCTTTCAGGCTCTAGGAGTAGATGTCTATTACTGGTGACTGTATCCCAGACTTGATCTGATTTTGATAATAATACTAGAACAAAGCATGACCTGTTTCTATTCTTTTTTGTTCATTCCATTCACTCAGACATCTACAAAATAAATTATAAAATATTTTGATTTGGTGCAGTTTTGGAGAATCATTTATCCCCTTTTTTAGTTTCAGGATACTGGTCTTGGGTAACTTGAGGCTGTGCTCCCAATTGTACCAGCTGGGCACTGGGGACTTCATAGTGAATTACAATGTCCGTTCTCTCTGACCCCACCCTGAGGATGCTTTTAATATACCAATCACTCAACACAGAGAAAATAACATCCCACCTGTTTAAGTACCAATTTAACAAACATGTATTGATGGCTTTGTGTTATTTTTCATATGAAAGTAAAGAATGGTTCTCTGTTCAACTATTAGTGAACTTTCTGCACCTAGAATGAACTTAATCCCTTAGCTCCCTCTTTAGGGAGTGTCGAAGGCAAAAACAGTCCAGGGCAAGGAGCTCCCAAGCAAGTTCAGTGCCAGGAGAGGACAAAAGCTTATGAGTGTTCTCCTGAAAGACCAGCTGAGTAAATTGGTCAGATTTGTGTGGCTTCCTGCTAAAGCCAGCAACAGAAGACCATATCTTTCCTATTTTGTAGAAAAAAAAAAAAACAAGAGTAAATATTTTTTCAATTTCATCTTTGTTATTTACCACACTTTCTCGTTTTCAATGCAGTTAGATACTATTAGCAAAAGTTCTCGTTGACGAAACTGAATATATAGCTTGGGTTTAATTCCCTCTTAGATCTTTGCATTCATTCACACAATAAACATTATCTAGCAACACACACACACACACACACACACACACACACACACACACACACACTTATCATTTCTCTTCTCAGTGTTTACCCTGAAATAGAGAAGTAGAGACCTGTTCCCACAGGTTTCCAGACCAGTCAGAAGGAACAGCAGAAACATCAGGGGGAAAGTACTCGTAATTCCTCTTTAATATGCTGAAGTGAATTACAGTGGGACAGGAGTTAGAGGTAAGGGAGCAGTATATGAATATTATGTGTTTTGGGGAAACGGGAAGAATGTATCATTGCATGTGGGAAAGTGGAAAGAGAAAGAGGAAAGACTATAATCCTTAAATATCATGTAGTAAAAAGAGGAAGCCCAATTGTGCCACTTAAACCTGGAGAATAAAAATACAAGAGAAATTTTTCATGTCTTTTGGACAAAATATGTTTTAAATAGCAATAGCACAATCCACAGGAAAAAATAATGAATAAATGAGATTTTATCAAAATGAACACTTTGGGTCTCTGGCACATTCTAGAAAGATAATGAGGGGGAGACAAAAGATTTATAAATAACATATATGGAGATTTTTATTTGGAACATATAAAATCTTCCAAGATTCAACAATATGAAGATAAAGACCTCAATTAAAACAGCAGCAGAAGACTTGAATCTATTCTCCACCAAGAGTCTCTAGAGACAGGAAATAAACATGTGAAAATCATTAGTAGTGGGAGAAACTCAAACTGAAGGTGGGCACGGGCAGCTGGACCTCCCCCACACTGCAGGTGAGGACGCAAGAGGAGCACCTTGTTGGCAAATTTTTGGAAGGTTGTTTGCTTGCTTGTTTTTAAATATACACTTACCATGTAAACTTGCCAGCCATGTCTAGGTGTTTAGAGAAATAATAACATGTTCACATAAAATTTGAGTACAAGTATTTGAAGCATCATTATTTATAGTCACTAGAAACTGCAAATAATTCCAATACTCTTCAGTAAGTACATGGATGTAAAAAGGCTGTGCAATCTCTATAATGGAACATTTAAAATAAGTGAACTTTTAATGTATTAAAAATCATGAAGTCTAAAAGAGTTATCCAATCTGAAGAAAGTGAGCTGTGAACAAGGCATATGATTCCATTCCGATGACATTCTACAGAAGAACCACACCTTGATCAGAGTGTGTCAATGCAGTTACCAATGTCAGTCACCAGTGGTCACCATGCCGGAGGGATAGAGTGACGGCACAGACATGCGTTTGAAGGAGAAGGAGTGAGGTGATGAATTTGTTCTCTATCCTGGAGATGATGACAGTTATGTAAATCAACACGTGTGTTTAAGCTCGTAGAACTAGATGCCGTTTTTTTTTTTTTAAATCAGCTGTAGTTAATGTAAACTTAAGATACTTTCCAAGGGGAATTTTTCTAGGTGAAAAGAACCTGTATTTATTACTTTGCTAGTCACTGTGGCAGGATATCTGTGTTTGGTGTAGGTGAATATACACAACTAGAAACTCCTCATTTCACTCTCTTTGCAAATTTTCACACTTGAACAGCTTTATTGGTAAATACTGAGGGAAAACACCACCATTTTGAGAATGAACAGAAATGCCTCTGTACAAGAGAAGGGCTACACAGTGCAGTTCTTATTTTGTTACTCTTGGATGCCTCTGTGAAACTGTGCTTCTTTTTACAAAGGTGTCTGTGTTACATGGGGTATGTGCTCTTTTGTGGGGAGGCATAAACAGACGTACAGCATGAACTAAAGAGAGCACCCAGCAGTGGAAGACATGGACCCTGAAACACACATCTCCAGAGTAAAGGTGAATGGATACCTCAGCGTGACACAGCATACTGTCACCATTAGAACATGTCTCCGGGGGATATGGAATTGGGAGACTTCCCATACTGAGAAGATATTTGAACAATTAAAAGAGATCTGAATCAGAGACAGTGATTTACAAGCAAGAGAAAAATCAGTGAGCAGTGAATGAAATGAGAAAGTTGAGAAGCAGCGCTGTAAGAACTTGGACTAGTCCTGGGGTGACTATCAAAGCAGCATGAATGAGCAGGAATTGCTATGACAGTGGGTAGGACGGACTGGACCATTGGCTTTTATGTCCATGAGAAATTTAATTAAAATAATTGTAAGTGATGCTTTGGGGCTGGAGATGTAGCTCAACGGTAGAGTACTTACCTAGCATGCACCAAGCCTTGGGTTTGATCTGTGGTAGAGGGAGAAAAATGTTTTGGAGGCTATAATTTCCATTTAAGACTAAAGACACCTATAGAGATTGCAAAGACAGATCTAGTTCACCACTCTTTCCTGTACCCAAGGATTTCTCCATCACTAAAGACAGAATTTAATCCATTTCCCAAACCCTTTTATGTGAGCCCTAGTAATGTAAGAAGTGACTGAGACCATCAACGCTAGCTTACGTGGATTCACCAAAGGTGAATAAGGCACTGGAATTCAGGGTCACCTGTGGAAGAATACTGCAGAAGTAAGCCTATCTTACAGACATCTACAGGATGGAGCAACCCTGTTCTTGAACTGAAAAGGAGATGTGAGGAACGTCTGGTTGCCACAGCTGCTTCCTCTCCAGGACAGAGTGAATAAGAGGAAATAATTGATGTATTTGCATTGTCTAGTTGGGTCACACTCGTTTCTAGGAATTCCCCTGCCTCACAAGCTGAATTGACTTTTGTGGTTAAGTAGTTAAATGAAAGCAAACACTTTGAGGAGGAAGGAAATGGTGGCAGACATCACACATTCAGCAAACACCAGTGTTTCCATACTAACTGGGTCTTGTGTACCAGGGCAAGTACGTGGGTAGACTTTTTATTCGGTCTGCATTCTGAGATAGACTGCAGTATCATCTACGCTACCAGTTCTCTTACCAGTTAGTTCAGAAACACAAACAAACATAAAGAAGACACAATACCCTCCAAAACACACACACACACACACACACACACACACACACACACACACACACAAATCTGAACTTCCTCTGGTTTCACAGAATTCAGATGCAGTAGTCAGCTAAGAAAATGCCTTTTTTTCCTCCCAATGCTATGACCTTAAAACAGTCTGTCTGTTTGCTGTCGCTGCTGTTTGTTTGTTTTGTTTTTTACCCATGGTGCCATCTAGTCAGGCTGATGCAGAGGCATGATTTATAGAAAGCCTCTAAATTTCTCACCAGTTGCTGAACACTTGGGAGCTGCTAGCTGCTATCATTCCTGGAGACTGCGGGAAAGCACCTGAACCAAATGAGATGGATCTGGCCTTACTAACAGTACCAGTCCTAGAGGAGGAGAGAGGAGGGGAGTGGAGGGGAGGGCAGGGAAGGGGAGGGAAGATGAGAGGAGAGGGGAGACTCATTGTTCCCCTCCACCCCCTAGCAGGGCCTGGCTAGCTTTCACTGACACCTTCTCTATATTAGACCTGACGACTGGAGACAGAGAAGGAAGTGCATTATAATGAAACGACAGTCCCCACCACTTACTAAACTCCTCTTCTCTGCTAGGTGCTTTCCCCGGGGTTTTCTTCATAAATCATTCCTTCCTTCTGACCGTCTTGAAATATAAGGAAGGTTCATTTTTGGAAGAAGTGTCTTTCCAGAGATGAAGCAGCAGGCAGACGGCTCAATTCACGTGTCTCCAGCCGTCCTCATGGTGAGCAGTGCAGGTGGTTCGGCATCCCTGCCCACTAGAGGGCTGTGCTTTCAAGTCCGCCTTCTATCCCTAGGAACTGAGGAGGTGTGGGTCAGTCGCTACTGACTATACCCACTAATATTCACTAATACAATACCCACTACTATTCTGAAGAGTCCCATTGGTGTCTCTAGAGACTGTCCTAAGGGTCCCCTCACCTCAAGTCCAGATCCAAGCTATTTCCTGAGTTCTTCTGTGACATGGCTCTAGGGTTTCCAGCTTCATTATCAACAGTCCCGCCAATGCGACCCATTTGCCTTTGCACTGTCCCAGAGCCACTCAGCACTCACAGAGAGTGAATGAAAAGCAGAAGAATAGAGAGTTGTTGCAACCTAGTGACCAAGTATGTAGACACAGCAAGGTCAGACCACCCAGACCAGATCTTGAGCTGTGCCAGTCAACAGAAAGCCTCTAAGCCTCAGTGTTCTTGTCTGTACAGTGGGAGTAAACACAGCCTCCATTAGATGAGGCTACTGGAGATGTGATGACGGCAGTGATGCATATGAAGTGCTAACATGAACCATCCTAAAGTAGTTGACTATTATTTCCCTCATTAGAATCCCCGTTTCCTTGTGGGTTCCTCTTGCAGCGGTCCTTTCTTCCACCTGACTTTACTGTAACCATCTATTATCTTCTTTATATATAACAAATCCCCTTAACTCAACCTTTTTCAACATTAAATAGGATTCAATTAACTTAAAATGTAGCACATTAGCTCCTTGTGACAGAGGAACATGGCAGTTCTGGCAATGATGATGGTATCCGATTTGCTCTAGTTAGTTTCTTTCAGGTGGAGAGACTTCAGCAATACACTATTACAAGGATAGATTTGGGAAGGGGCAAAAGAAAGGAAGGAAGAACCCAAAGAACTCAGCCTTACCTCAAGTGTGGGAAGAGCAACAGATTGCTCAACACTGGAGGGGCCGCACAGCAGGAATTCAGTGGCCTCTGCCACTGGCAAGACTCCGCCTTTCCCTCTGACTCTGTGAGTGTCCTCTCCCCTTCTAGTCTCCTTGGCAGCATCCTCGTCTTCTATCTGTGTCCTTTGCTCATCTGAGCTTCTGCTCATTCACGCACTCTGCTCTTTTTGCCTCCTCACTTACACGCGCCCATCACAGTATGACACTGACCATCCCTGCTGACCTAGATTAGCTCCCACTGCTAACTGATATCTCTCCTGCTCTCCCAGTTCAAATTGCTTACAGAGAGATGCTGAATAACCCAGATGCTCTGTTCACACCGGAACATGCCAATCACAAACCAGTAACTAGCCTGTGTATTGATCACATGGGTACTTTTCCTACCTTTAGTCCAATTAGTGGCCAAAAAATTCAGCCATCTGTCTACTGTTCCATCATCAAGATCCTCTATGGACCAATGACCTTATCAGTCCCTATGAACATGGTAAGACTCAGAGCCCATATGGACTTAAAGCATTAGAATTGTAGGAATGCTCAAGGTCTTACAGATAATTCATAGAAAGTTAAGACTATTTGTAATCCACTGTCAAGTTTTTTAATGAATGTTAGAAAAATAAATGAGACACATCATCCTCATCATACAAAATGGAAGCTAGATATTAAGAAAAACATGCCTTTAATCCCAGTACTCAGGAGGCAGAGCCAGGTGGATCTCTGTGAGTTCGAGGCCAGTCTGGGCTACCAAGTGAGTTCCAGGAAAGGCACAAAGCTACGCAGAGAAACCTTGTCTCGAAAAACCAAAAAAAAAAAAAAGAAAAGAAAAAAGAAAAACAAAATCATGAAATCCATAGGTAAATGGATATGGCTAGAAGAAAAACATCCTGAATGGGATAACAAAGACCAAAAAAATATATATATATATGGTATGTTTTCTCTTATATTTGGATTTAGCTTTTAAGCTTTCAAAAATGTATACTGCAGTTCAAATAATTATAGAGGTTAGGCAACTAGTCAAGAGGGAGGATAGGATCACCCGATGAAAAAGGACTAGAATAGAGTGCTATGGAGAGACGAAGGGAAATGTAGAATAAGAGGATTGACCAGGGAGGGGAATGGGAGAGGACTATAAAAAATAAATATGGGAGGGACTACCAACAATAAAGACCATTTGAAAACTATATGAAGACCTCTTCCTGTAGAAGCTTCCTAAAATATATACCTATATTAAAGAAAGCTAAATGAATCCACCAAACAACCGGGGAGACAATGCCCACTAGACACCTATGCCACCAAGAAAAACCTCCAATGCCAGAAGGGTTACATCTTGTTGAGCTGTTGACCAAAGGAGCCCCATAAAAACCTCCAAAGATCACAGGCTGTTGCCAAGGCTATTAAGCCCCTACTTCTGAAAAAGGACACTTACTTATGTCATCACACATAAAGAGGTCAAGCTGGTGCGTAACTAGAAGCCTCACACCTACTGACTAACATTCATGGTTCTAGAAGGTGCTCTACACGCATACGGAGGAGAAATATAACCATCAGTGTCACCAGCTACAAACTCTGTGACCTACCTCTAAGATACACTGGTATAATAGTGACACAAATGTTATGGGAATAATCAACCACTGTTTTAATTGGATTTAAGGCACATTCAATGAGATAGAACCCATAACTGACAATGCTAAAGTGATTAAGAATTGGAGATGAGTGGGGCAGTGGTAGCTCACGCCTTTAATCTCAGCACTTGGGAGGCAGATGCAGGCAGATCTCTGTAAGTTTGAGGCCAGCCTGTTCTACAGAGAGAGTTCCAGGACATCCAGAATGGTTACACAGAGAAACTCTGCCTCTAAACCCCCACTCCACCCAAAAAAGAAGGAAAGGAAGAAAGAGAGAAAGAAAGAAAGAAAGAAAGAAAGAAAGAAAGAAAGAAAGAAAGAAAGAAAGAAAGAAAGAAAGAAAGAAAGGAGGAAAGGAGAGGGGAGGGGAGGGGAGGGGAGGAGAAGAGAGGAGAGGAGAGGAGAGGAGAGGAGAGGAGAGGAGAGGAGAGGAGAGGAGAGGAGAGGAGAGGAAAGGATTTGGCAGGTCATGAGCTTGGGGGAAAACCTACTACTATAATTGTACTAAGGGAACACAGCAGTAAAATGACTCCCAATGACATTCTAATCTACCTGTAGATCAGTGGCCCAGTCAACACACATCAGAGAAGCCTCCTTTGCAGTAGATGGGAATTAACATAGAGACAATCTGCAGAAAGTAAGAGATGTTGGAGCACTCAGACACAAAGAGAATGCCTTTATCAAATCCCTCCAATCCAAGGCTCAGGTATCTATATGGAAAAGGAGGTTAAAAAAAAAAAAAAAAAAAAAAAAAAAAAAAACTTTCTAAGAGCCAGTGATGGATGACTCCAAGGAAACATGCTGTCCAGACACAACAGGATGGATGCACATGCGAACTCACAAAGACTATTGCAACATGAACACAAATGCACAGATGCAAGCCATGTGAGGTCCCAGAACTGAGAGGAGTGAGTAGGGGTGGACTCTCTCCTCTAACTAAAAGGCTCTATGCTGACAAAGAGAAAATCTGTTGTCTCCAATGGAGTCTCACTGGGTATATCAGCTCCATGACAGGTCAGTCCCCTTCCCCGGCAATAGTTGCCAAAACAAAACAAACCCATGGTAATTTTTGTGGACTTTTTGTTTCATTTTGCTTTGTTTGAGTATCTTCAAAATTTTGTTGGTTGTTTGTTTGTTTTGTTTTTCGATTTCTGTGTTGGGAGTGTTTATTGGTTTTGTTTTTGTTTACTGTTTTTTGTTGTTTGTTTTTTTAAGAGAGGAATAAAAAGAACATAAATTTGGGTAAGGGAGGTGGGAGGACCTGGGAGGAATTAGAACAGGGGGAATCATGATCAAAGTATATTGTATAAAATATTTTTTCATTAAGAATTTTTTATTCTTTCAAAAATAAGCCAAAATGGCAGGTAGAGTATCAGCAATTACATTTACATTCCATAGAGCTAGACTGAGAAAAGGAAGATCTGGACCCCTCTCGAAAATTATTCTCTTTAAAGGAAGAGTACAGTACTTCTTACAGGTCACTTTGGCAGACTTTGTCATGTGGGTACACAAATCAACAGGGGAGCTCAGGAAGATAATCCCTCCGTGAAACATTAGTGGTCTCGGCTATGGTTTATTTATATGTGTTCAGGACCTAAACATGCTGTAGAATATTATTTTAAGATGTGTTACATTTGTTTACACTGTGGAACATTTGTTTAATTATGCAAAGACATGTTGCATTCTTTTATGTTGCATTTGTTTAATTCTGTGAAGCAGAGTTACTTTGCCTGTCTAAAACACTTGGTTGGTCTAATAAAAAACTGAATGGCCAATAGCAAAGCAGGAGAAAGGTGTGGCTGGCAAGCAGAGAGAATAAATAGAAGGAGAAATCTGGGAGGAGAAGGAGGAGGAGGAGGACACCAGGAGCTAATCACCCAGACACACAGCCAGACACAGAGTAAGAAATAAAGAAAAGATATACAGAAATAGAAGAAGGTAAAAACCCAGAGGCAAAAGGTAGATGGGATAATTTAAGTTAAGAAAGGCTGGCTAGAAACAAGCCAAGCTAAGGCCGGGCATTAATAAGGAATAATAAGTCTCTGTGTGTATTTATTTGAAAGCTGGGTGGCAGGCCCCCAAAAAGCAAAGAGCCAAAAAAGGAAAGAGTAAAAGCAAACAACTACATTTTGGTGTACCAATGTGGGGCTCTCAAATTTCCATAGGACCTGGGAAAGCTTGAAAAGAAAAAGAAAAAGAAAAGAAAAAAAAAAGATACGGCTCCTTTAAGAAGTTCTGTGGTACAGCAAAGCACAGAAAACAGTTTTTTTCATGCTAAATAGAAACAAACAAACAAAAAAAAAAAGTAAAGATTCCTGCCACAGTTCAGGGCACTCGAGTTCCAAAGTTGGGGGGTTGAATGCAGATCCTGGTCAAATGCACCTCAGACCTGGCTACGAGCTTTAGGCTTGGTTAATGAACTGAAAAGCAGGCAGAGCCAGCCAGTAGAGCCATATGAAGGACCCAGTGTAGCTTAGCAGTTTAAAGTTTGCTCACACGGTCACAAAAGACTAGAGATATGCAGTAAAGAAGTCCAGACAGAAAGACCTCTAAACAGGTTGCAGTGTGTTTAACAATGCACTTGGCTTGAAAAAAAAGTCATAGAAAAAAATGAATAGTTTAAAAATAAAGTCTTTAAAAAGAGAAGTAATATAAAAAAGAAGCCATGTAGAGATTGGAAATACACAGGGAATCTGGATCCTGTATATTGTGTCGATTTTGAATTTTTTGATTGCTGATAAGCAAATGACAGCTGCTAAGAAACATGGGATTGAAAGGACTGCTGAATAGGACCAGCCTAGAAATTTAAGAATATCTTAACCTTAAAAAAAAGTGTGTTTATCAAATGAAAGTCAAAAATGCTTTGGAGAAGAGGTTTTTGCTTTTGTTTCCACAGGAAACAAGAGGCTGTAGCTTCACTCCAGGTTAATATGAATCAAGTTTGATCAAGGGAGACCTTCTGAATCTTGACAGGTGATATATATCAACAAAGGTTACTGCTGCTCTTCCCAGGACTTGGTCATTACCTCAGTTTTTTATAGGGACCCCTAAAGATGCCTTCACCAACAGACAATAGGAAGCAGTCTAGAGAACACAACACCCACATTCCCAAGAAGTGGTGTGGGTGGTCATTGGTTATTTGGTGGGTTATGGATGTTTGTTATCATTTAGGGAAATATAGGATAAAAAGACAACTACTAATCTCAGATATTTTGCATTGGCATGAATTTTGGTATATTGATACAAATTTAAAGTTAATTTTGTTATACTGTATATATGTTTCTATTCTTGTTTGGGATATTGTGCTTATACAGCACATTTTAAAATGCACTGTATAGAGCCGGGCGGTGGTGGCACACGCCTTTAATCCCAGCACTCGGGAGGCAGAGCCAGGTGGATCTCTGTGAGTTCGAGGCCAGCCTGGGCTACCAAGTGAGTCCCAGGAAAGGCGCTACACAGAGAAACCCTGTCTCAAAAAATCCAAAAAAAAAAAAAAAATGTACTATATAAGTAAGAAATGAGGTTAGTAGTTATCTATAGTAATCAAACTTGTAGTCATACTAGGTATGTTTTCAAGGTTAAACAGGTATATTTTAGACAGACTATTTTCAAACACTTAAAAGACCTACAGAATATGACATTTAAGATCTTTAATAATCTAAGGTTTTTCATGACAATGAGACACATCTAGTCCTGGCAGCACCAATTTACTTCATAAAAAGATGATGGGCATCAAAGAAACTCCATATGGAGTTTACTTTCAATGTGGCAAGGTTAGACATTTGGGCAAGAAACTGCTCTTGCCTTTGACTGCTGACAGTATGTTGTACAGACTGGACAAGCAGGAACACAAGAAAAAGACTGTTGAACTTTGCCAAGACAAGTCCTTCAAGATTCCTGCTTCATAGAGATTCCTGCTTCATGAAAGAGTATGCCGGACATTCTGCAGGACACAAAGGAAAGTGACTGACAAACTTTGCCAATGCAAGGCAGGACAGTCCTTCAAATTTCCTGCTTCACTGAAAAGTCTGCCAGATAATCTAGGCCTGTAGGCTGAAGATGGATGTCCCAATGTTGCAGAGGAACTTTGGGTAGCTGTCCAGGCAGCAAGATGTCTCTGTTGCTAGATAATATTACATCTTTCTGTGGGCTCTTTGATGGAGTTGAAGACTAAATGGAGTTAATTTTTCCTTAGTTATGATATAATGAAAATTAAGAATAAAACTTTGGATTCATTAAGATAGGATAGATAATGGAGTATTTTTTTCTAAATTTGCTAAATACAAATAGACTGAATATTATAAATGTAATTCTTAGTTGATAACTGTTTTGTTGTATGTAGTTTTACTATGTTAATGTTAAAATCTTTCATTTTATTTAGACAAAAAGGGAGAAATATTGTAGAATATTATTTTAAGATGTTTTACATTTGTTTATGTTGTGGAACATTTGTTTAATGATGCAGAAATATGTTACATTCTTTCATGTTGCATTTGTTTAATTCTGTGAAGCAGAGTTACTTTGCCTGTCTAAAACACCTGGTTGGTCTAATAAAGAGATGAAGAACCAATAACAAGGCAGAAGAAAGGATAGGTGGGGCTGGCGGGCAGAGAGGATAAATGGAGAAATCTGGGAGGGGAAGATAGAAGAGCAAGAGAAAAAGGAAGAGGACATCAGGGGCCAGCCACACAAGCCACACAGCCAGACAGGGATTAAGAAGTAAAGAAAAGATAAACACAAACAGAAAAAGTGTAAAAGCCCAGAGGAAAAAGGTAGATGAGCTAATTTAAGTTAAGAAAACCTGACTAGAAACAAGCCAAGCTAAGGCCGGACATTCATAAGTAATAATAAGTCTCTATGTGCATTTATTTAGGAGCTGGGTGGTGGGCTCCACAAAGAGTAAAAAGCCGAAGAGTAAAAAACAACCAACTACATAAATGTGTACTCCTTCCCTATCTATCAAGAAGACCACTTCTCTAGGGCATGTGATCTAGCACCTTCCCCAGCCGTGCATCTCACTGTGAGTCCAGGTGCTCTGGGCAATGGGCAGTTCTTTTCTTCAAATCCAGACACTGTTCTTCGCGGTCTGCTAGCCTTTCACCTAGGGGGATCTGCCTCCAACACACTCGGTATCTGCAGGCAGAAATCAGAACTGCAGCCAACAGCCCATACCAGAATAGCAAGCATGGCCAAAAAGCCCCATTCAGTGGCCAGCAACTATAAATCCCAGCTGGGAAGAGCCGAAAAGATACCCAGCTCTAGCTGTAAGTTCCTTGAGTGGTTCCCTCTAATACCTACTACTCTACTTTCTGGGAAAGCCCTGTCTCCTGGGATGTTTCCCATCATCCCTAGTTATTGGAGAGTACAATTGGAGATAGGATAGGAGGCCTCTGCAACCCACATCCAACTGGGACCCAACAACTGTTGCCGATACCTTTCCTCAAATATTTGTAGGCTTCTGACACTTGCTTCCCATTAATTCCGTAAACAAATCTCTAAGAACTTGTCTACACTTTGAGCCTGGCAATTCTTATCTTTTAAAAAAGATATTTATACTTGTTATTTTTAAATTATGTGAATATAAATGTCTGTATGTGGATATGTGCATGTAAGTGCAGGTACATGTGAAGTCTCCTGGAACTGGACTTTCTCAGTGGTTGGAAACCAGCCATCATCAGAGATGGGATTTAAACCTGGGTCCTAAACTAGAGCAATAAACACTCTTGACCATTAACTCATCTCTCTAGCCTCGCACCTCTTATTTTTTATTATCTTTTTTTATTGAAATTTCTTTCAAATGAATGGGAAACACTTGGACACCATTTTATAAAATAGCCTTGAATGAGAAAATGAAAATCATGATTTCATGTTCTTCAATCCAGTCCCCTTGCTACAGAGAGTGCTTGCTCTGAGGTTTATGCACACACAATGCCATCACCAGGGAGGGAATACCTCTCCACCTCTGTCCCTGTCACTTGATAACATTGGAGCTCTCAGAAAAGAGGCCTTTCCCAGACCTTCAACATCTCAAAGGCCAAGAGTCATAGACTATTTCTTAGAAGAGGCTGTTCACACAAAGCAGCTGTGTGAGAAAGGCCGACCTCCTGTGGTCTGTGCTCACCTCTGTGGGAACTTTACTGAACAAGGTAAGTAACCAGCACTCATCAGCATTCTGAAGAATCTCATTACTGAACAGGGTAAGTAACCAGCACTCATCACCACTCTGAAGATTCTCATTACTCCTACTATGTGCTTTGTCTTCCAAAGAGCTGCAAGCAAGGTTTCCACATAGTTTTCCTATCCCATAATAAGACCTATTCATTATCCAGATAACAATAGTTAAATCCTCGTTGTCAAAACATCCACAACCAGTGAGGCAACTATCTATTTTTAGTTGTGTTCCTGCCCCTATCTTTGGTACAGAACCATGTTTTATTAGAATTCCATTTGGTTGTGCATCAATGAAATGCTGTAATATAACACTCTTAAACAAGGAAAGAGTCTGTTTTTCTATCACATAAAAGACTGATTCAGGAGACAAATACCCACAGGACTCACTTGAAGCAGAGCAAAGCATGCTCAGTGTAAGCATGCTCACTGGCACATTAAAATGGCTGCTTCTGCAGTTCAAGAGTGGGCATTCTTCATTGGCTATAATAGAGCATTTTTGGTTCCTTAACTGGAAATCAGTATCTAAAATGCAGCCTACTTAACTCTAAGGGAAATGATACCATGGAAAATTACCAATAAAAATAGATTTTGAGACAACAAAACTGAATAACATTGTTTTCTCTAGCCTCTTTGTCTAATGTCCATTGACAGTTCTTCCGAGATACACTAAACTTATTCATGAAAGTGAGTATGCGTACACATATGTTTGCATGTGTGATAATTATGATGAGCATAGACGTGTGAATGGCCAGGCAGCTTGAAAGTAACACAGCGAGCTTGGGTAATTCTTCTAAGGGTTTTGAAAGGGAAGCATTCCTGCTTACAGATGTATAAAACTGCCCCCAAGCAAAGTCCTGCATTAACACCAAGCAAAAATTCAAGAAAATAAGAGAAGTGTGCACTCTAATACTGACAGTGGTATTGATACTTAAATGTATTACTGTATAATTTTAACTTGTCTGACAGTAGGCCCCCATAAACCAGGCTGCCGTTGCGAAGGAGAAAATGCAGATATGAAGAACTAGTAAATTCAATAAAATGTTTTTGAATAAAATTAGGGGTCTCAGGACCAACCCACCCAATTACTCCCAAAAATCACCTATCCTGAAGTGACCCCATAGTAATCTCCTTAACAATTCAGTGAGTTATAACTTCATTTGTTTTTTATTTTATAAATTTCCAAATTACTAATGGGAATTGGCTCACATTTTGGCTAACCTTGATGTCAAGCATGATAAAGCTAGTTGGTACATATACTCTATCTAGAATATATAATTACTTTATTTATTTCTCCTCTCACGGATTTCTTAATAGCTAACTCAAATTGAATTCTGTTTTATAGAATATGTGCCAAATAATGCCACCAAAAATGAAGTTAGTGATATATCTAAAATACAGTTCTTATAGCTAATGTTACCCAATTACGCCTGTGACTGGATATCCCCTTACTGTTTGTAGTTTTTAAGTGCTTGAGTATTGTCATTTTCGAATTTCTAAAATTCAGGGTCCTATTATTTTCTCCTTTTGTGTTGTTTTTCTCTTCCTCTGGTCTAGTGCTAAGCTTGAAATAGGTGCTTGGTAAAGACTCTGGTGCTTTGAGATTAATTCTACATATTTGAAACTGAATACAACCTTTTTTCCCTCTGAGTGCTACTAGCATGGTCTATTTAATCTTTCAGAAAAGACAGGAAGTACTTGCTTGTGGAGAAGGACCACACAAGAAGTTAGGTATGAAGTAAAAAGCAAACCTCGGAGTTTCAGACTCCACCCTAAACTCAAAACAAAAGGCCATATGACCTTTCCTGTGCAATTAGATTAAGAAAACCTCCAGAAGGGCCAGGGGCCCTTGTCTCAAGAAAAGTCTGTGTGACTTCTTTGTAGAAAATAAAGACCATGAGCTGCATTAAAAGGTCCCCAGGGCTGGGGTCCTGGAGATACCACAGTCTAAACATTCCTGGAGGCGACCTGGACTTGGCAGTCAAGAGAGAAAGCCTGTCTGACACACAGTGGACACAGGCTTGGCCACTCTGCGGGGGAAGGGGGGTTGTTGTGTTGTATGTGGACAGCTGAGAGTCATTTCCTCATTTTGATTCTAAACGAAGCTGGACACTCCCTTTTCACTTCTGAAAAGTGATCCCTGTGAGAAGGTTGTTGGCAAGTTTACCCAGTGGGCTTGGAGCCAGCCAGACGACACCTACTTTTCTTGGTCCTTCCCCTATGTTTCCCAACCTCCTCTGCTCTAAGATGGCCAGATATAAAAAGTTGCTGGTTGGGATGCCAGGGCTTCAAAGGGCCGTCACAAGTGTACACAAAGGCTCGTTTGTTCAGCACTTGGATGGAGACACCAGTGGCTTCCAGGCACAGAGAACCAAGTTTGGCTTCTCCTAACGTCTTGCTCGTACCATCTGGTTGATGGAGGGGCCTTTATTTCCTTTCCATCGTTTGTCCAAAGTAAGGCTCACTGAATAAAAGCACCATCTCGGCCTTTTAATCTACCTCTGCCTTGAAATCGTCCCTGCCACTTCAGGGTCACCTCTGCTTCTGGAACTAATTAAATGACAGCATTTCTCAAATAAACTCTCTTTGCCTTCAAGAATTCCAGTGCACTGGATCCTAGATTTTAGAGATAAGCATGGCAGATAACTGAGTACCAACATTTTGTACCATGAAGATATTTTATCAGTGCCTCATCAAAAAGATGTTAAAGAATGCATGAAGTACATTCAACTTCATTGTCTCGATTTATTTTTGCTGGTAATATCTTATTTTCTTCTAGACTGTGGAGTGTGAACCAAGACATATTTCTAACGTTGGATGAGGTAAAACACAAGCTTAGAATGAAGTGTTTGCACTTACAGGCACAGATTTGCTGATGAATATGTATCCTAAAAGTCACCCCACAGTGGCCCAGGAAGGATATAGCTATTTAAAAAGAAGATATAGACCTGTGAAATGAAGTGGGTCTTCAAATAAGAAAGTGTTTTGTTTATATGAGAAGTCAAATTCAAGACAAGGGTAACTGTATCATAGTATCTACATCGTAGTATTGTAGCTAAGTAATGCTGCAGACCTCTGTAACGCTGTCAGGGAGTCCAGCAAGTCCCTTCTGATACTTCTCTCGATAATGCCCTTTCTTAACGCTGAGGATGGAAACTCGCTCAGTGGTGTAAGAGATAATACGTATTTGGGGTCATTAACAATTTTTAATGGACACAGCAATAATTGTTTCTATCTTACAATTTCCATTTACAGTTAAGATAGACCAACCACCAGATTTACCTCCTCTCCAGCAGGTAATAACTTTAAATTAAACAATATACAGAAAACCATGATTTAGACTCTGCACAGGTACCACATGACAGTGACTGAGAGGTGAGAAACAAAGAAGTGCCTCCTGTGGTGACCCCAACTCACCTCCCTGGAGAGCAAAAGCCTGGTGGAGGCTCAGGAGAGCCCGGAAGTGATCTGACAGGGTCGGGTGTCCAGGGAGCCAGACAGCTGGAGCTAAGAGGCAAATTCTCAGAAGAGAGCTTGGAGAATGTGTGTGTGCGGTACCTCTGGACCTTTGGCTGAATTTAAACAGCACGTGAGTCGGGAGAAATAATACATTTGGGGGAAGAGCCACATGAGGTCAGTCCTGAGATCACATGAGAATGAAATAGATGCGGTACCCAAAAGACACAGTGGGACATCTTGATAATATGGGATATCAAACAGGATCCTAGTGTCAGAGTGGTGAAAAGTCAGTCTGAGACTAAGGACTATCCCAGTCCCACTAAGAACATGTGTTAGTGAGCTGCTGCTTCCTCACCTGTGGGGACAGTTGCTGGAGGACCATCTGATCTCTCCACAAACACTCATTTCTCATTGTCCATTATAACATCCATGCACACAGAAGTTTGACTGGAGACTGACTTTGTCCTGACTCTCCGTCTGTCTCCCAATTAAACAGACAAAAAAGAAGACTCAAAAGGAAGCAGGAAGTAGAAGAGCCTAGGTTGCTGCTCTCCTTCCACCTAGTTTCACTCAGCAGCAGACGGATCCAAGTCTCGGGATAATATTATGAAATCCGATGTCCCCATCCGTTAGTAAGCTGTAAGGAACTTGTAACAACAACAGAGCCTGCCGCCTTCCTTACTGTGAACAGTGAGTCCATTGTTCAGCAGACTGCTGCATCCTTGTTATGCAGTTCCCCACACAATAGGATGGAAGCTGTGTGTCTCCCAATGCACTGCTTACCTGTGCGACGCTGGCTCATGGCTCAGTTTGCTGTTAGTGAAACCATGAATCTAATATACTCACCCACACTGTTAGAATTACACATTGTTCTTCTAAAGTTGGTCTTAAAAGCCTTTCACTGAAACGAGAGCTTCATTCTTCTTCAGTTTCTTTCTTTGCCTTTTGGAGTTGGAGAGTCCATTCTACTTTTCTTTTTTAAACAAAAGAATCAAAGTTGTGGTTTTATTTAGATGTCCAGCTGTCCAGATGAAAATCTCATGTTTGGGGGGGCAGGGAGAACAGGACTCTGGACTACGTTGCTGTGACTTGCCATCGAAGCCAAAGCAGGGAAAGATACAAGGCCCCATTCCCAGCCCAGGGTGTCCTTTGATTTCTGAGCTGAGCTGCTATGACCAGAAAGTGACTGCTGGCTACTCTGCCAGGTGGTAGGCTTTTGAGAAGACTGCCTGGGAGGCAGGCACCTGAGAGATTCTCAGGGCTGCCTGGAGAGTATCTGGGCTCACCACTTTTCATCCTCCACACCCTGCCAGGGCTGGTAAAGTTCTGTTGCTCTCTAAGAGTCTGCACAGATGAGCTCAGTCTGAGGACGGAACCACAGTCCTTTAACACACAGTTAACTTTAATACATTTGATATAAAGTCAACACATTAATTTTAATGCTTTTTTTCCAATAAGAAATTACATTTCTTTGCTACTTCCTGAATTGAACCACAGACAAGAAAGATTAAGATGTGTGGGGTAGCAGAATATATTACTCCTCTCTTATTTTCATTCACTTCAGCCCTCATTGATTGTCTACTGAATTGAGAGGCAACCAAGAAAAGGATGATTTTGTTCTCTTTTGCTTACTTTGGGTTCTAAAATGGTGCTCATACCTAGTCATTAGTTTGTAATGCTGGGAGCCCCATATTCCCACTCTAGTGGGGTGAAAGTAAAGGCCATATAGCGCATGGAGATTTCATTACAAGAGCATGGTCTAAAAGGAGACCCTGAGAGCATTCCTCACACCCAGAGCTTAGAATAAATTACCAACCTGATGAATTTCTCCCAGGAGTTTCTTTAATTGTCTTAGAAAATATGTCCAAGATTCATTGGAGCACAGACCCTTTTATGGCAAACAAACACAGCTGTTTTCTACAGTCCTGCTTCGGTTTCTATAACACAATCTAAACCCGTTTATTTAGAATTATTTTAACCTATGATGATGTTTTTCTAATGATGTCTCCATCCACCTACCAAGCCAGAGATGTGTGTGTATATGTGTATAAATATTTTACAGAGAGAACCTGGGAAAGGGGGGGAAGCAAAGAGAAGGAGAGGAGGGAGAGCAGTGGAGAGGCAGGGGGTAGAGAAGAAGAGAAGAGAGGAAGGGACGGGAGGGGAGGACAGGAGAGGGGAGGGGAGAAGGGAAGAGGGGGGAAGAGAGGAGGAGAGGAGAGATGTTTTCCTGATATTAATAATGGTAGTTTGAGTTGGCAGTGGTGGTGCACACCTTTCATCCCAGCACTCGGGAGGCAGAGGCAGGTGGATCTCTGTGAGTTCCAGGCCACCCTTGTCTACAGAGTGAGTTCCAGGACAGTGAGGGCTACACAATGAACTCCTGACTTGAGAAACCAAAAAATGAAAGGTAAATAAGATACTTGTGGTTTGACGGTGGTGGGTTTGGGTGAATATATTATCACTGAATAGATACATCTTAACTTTCTCAATGTCTCTAGAATAAGACTTGGAGCATCCTTTGGTTTTCTTATTCAGGATGATTGATCACATCATAATATTTCACTGTTTTCAAACTTCTATTCAAAATATAGCTGCTTCATTTTGAAAAAAAATGAAAGTAATTTTTAAAAAATCCTTGCAAAGGCATCCAAGTGTTTGCAGACCCTTTGGAAAAATGTGTCTCCAAATCTCTAGCTGGAGGCTGAAGTGTGAAATGTAGGGTTGTGAGACGCAACCTCCCCCACCCGCCTGCCTTCTGATGACTGTCATATGTCAGGCTAAAATGTCGGTGCTCTTAGGCCACAGTCTCCAATGAACTCAAACAAAGTGTGTATGCACAGCCGAGGCTATGTCCCTTGGTGTCCCTTTTACCTTTATCAACCTCCACAAACAGAAACCAAGGACTTTGTTCACCAACTTCTTCCAACCTGTTAAAAAATGCTGACACCCTACATGTGTGGTGACTTCATCTCACAGGAGATTGATTATCTATATCAAACCTACAGCACCCAGAAGGCAAAGAGTCTTCAGATTGTAGGAGAAATAGATATTTTGACTAATAGAAATGTCTGCAATATTATACTGAGGCTTTGAGACAAGCCATAAAAAAATCAAGCTAAGGGTCTGAAGAGATAGCTCAGCAGTTAAGAAAGCATACTGTTCTTGCAAAGAACCAGAGTTTGGTTCCCAGCACCCACATCAAGTGACTCCTGTGACTCTGGTTCCAGGAGATCTAACACCTCTGGCTTTCCAGAGCACCTGCATTTATGTGCACATAACCACACACAGACACATACTCATGCACATAACTGAAAATAATAAAAATAAATATTTTTTTAAAAAGAGAGAAAATTCAGAATTTAAAGAACAAGAAAAGTCAATATGGAAACATGCACAAATGAACAAGAGAAGAAATCCCAAGAGAAGTGGATACAAAAATAACCGCTATAATTGCATGGGAGAGATTTTAATCCTTCTAGAATGTATTTTATTAATACTCCTACTGAAGACGGGGAGAGGAGAAACTTCAGTTGAAGTCTACATTTGGTTAATTCTAAATATTTTAAAATTTGAGCAGCTTTCCAGATTGCAAAGAGGAAAATATACATGAGGAAATATAATGAGGAAAATATACAAGTTGTTGCAATGGGAAGTGAAGAAGAAAAAACATCCATGTGTATTTTATTCATTGGCTAATATTACAAAGCTTTACAAAGAGAAGCAAAGACCTGACTGTATGCTAATTAAACTACACCTTCAGTCTTGGTAGCATGGACTGTTAGCTAATGGTCAAACTCTACACAGAAGAACCAGAAACCACCAAGAGGAAGTGCAACAGAAGCCACAGTTAGATCTCTCTCTCTCTCTCTCTCTCTCTCTCTCTCACACACACACACACACACACACACACACACACACACACACACACACACTTGTCCTCTTTCATTGATCTAAAGATCTAAATTGAAAATATATAATAATATTTGATCCTCCACACATCTCTTTAAGTACTATAAAAGAATACCCAGTGTATATTAGTCGACTGTTCATTTCAGAACAGACAACTGCCAAAGTCTTGATCTGTTAGATGTGTGACTGTCTACTTTAAGTTAGGCACAAAAAACTCATGCACAGATAGGAACATTCTGAAACAATGTCCAATTTGCTTTCAAGTAGTTGAGTAGGCAGGTATACATTTGTGCTCTTAAATTTTTAACTCCAGTGTGATTCTGGAGCATGTGAGGTCTCCTCTCTTTTCTTGATTCTCAACAAGTAACTGGGATTTTGTTCTGTTTAGGAAAGTAGCCTCCTTTGTCCCTCATAAATTCCAGGAACTCTAATTTAGGACCAAGTCTCTAAGGAGGAGTCATCCATTTGTAAGGACTATACTGTGTGTATGTCTCTGATAAAAAGTCTAATTGGCTCCATTTCTCTTTGAACATTTTGTTTATCCACCTAATTATCTTGGGAAAGTTGATGTATGTTTACCAAGTTAAAAATAAGTAATTACACAGTGGAGCTGACCAGCAAAGCAGGCGCTTCCTGAGAAGTCGCCTGTGGTCTGAGCAGAACTTGTCTACTTTCAATAGACACGTTCAGGAGTAAGGAGCTGAAATATAATTGCTTTTCATAGCGGAGAGAGTACCTCACTGACCACAGCTGTTAAAATGATTTGTTTTATGAGCCATGCGATCATGTCAGGTCTGTGTAAATCACTGTAATTAAATTCCAGTAAGCACTTGTGTATGTAACAACACTTATGAGCTCATTTTAATTTCTCTTTGAGGTCAGTCTCCACTTTGTCTTTTCAGGTACTTGATGTCCAGACTTGCTACAGCATAGTGCCCTCTTCTGGTCACTTTGAAACACTGTATTATGAGAAAAATAATTGGGGGAAAAAGGACTAGCTGGAGGGGGAGAAGACAGAGATGATCAGGGAAAGAGACCGAAGGTAAAAACAACAGCGAATGAGTTAATCTTGGGCATATCTCCAACTACTGGCTTCGTCCTATAGTAAAACTAAAGTGAGATTGTTTTCCCTGTAAAATAAAGAAATTAGGTTTCAAACTCAAAAACTTAACCATATTGCTATCTAATATCTTCTAAGACAGTTATGTGGCATTTTCAAACATATCATTTTCAAAGAGAAGCAAGTAGTCTCCTCTCATCAAGAAGGAGTCAATCAGGCCCTGTGGCCAAGAGTCTTACATTCTAATGGACATCAAGACTCCCTGGAAAACACCACATGAGCACCATTAAGATTCTGATTCACTGGGATCCCAGATTTAAAAATCTCAACTTTCATATCTACCCTTGGAGACAATGGTGCAGTTTGTCTATTTTACTCAGTCAGAACATAATGGCCACTGTGCACACAGACCAGCCACTGTGAACACAGACCAGACACTGTGAACACAGACCAGCCACTGTGAACACAGACCAGCCACTGTGCACACAGACCAGCCACTGTGAACCCAGACCAGCCACTGTGCACACAGACAAGCCACTGTGCACACAGACCAGCCACTGGGCACACAGACCAGCCACTGTGCATACAGACCAGCCACTGTGAACCCAGACCAGCCACTGTGCACACAGACCAGCCACTGGGCACACAGACCAGCCACTGTGCACACAGACCAGCCACTGTGAACCCAGACCAGCCACTGTGCACACAGACCAGCCACTGTGCACACAGACCAGCCACTGTGCACACAGACCAGCCACTGTGAACCCAGACCAGCCATTGTGCACACAGACCGGCCACTGTGCACACAGACCAGCCACTGGGCACACAGACCAGCCACTGTGCACACAGACCAGCCACTGTGCACACAGACCAGCCACTGTGCACACAGACCAGCCACTGGACACACAGACCAACCACTGTGAAACCAGACCAGCCACTGTGAACCCAGACCAGCCACTGTGAACCCAGACCAGCCACTGTGACCCAGACCAGCCACTGTGCACACAGACCAGCCACTGTGACCCAGACCAGCCACTGTGCACACAGACCAGCCACTGTGCACACAGACTAGCCACTGTGCACACAGACCAGCCACTGTGAACCCAGACCAGCCACTGTGAACACAGACCAGCCACTGTGCACACAGACTAGACATTGTGCACCTGGAGCAGCCACTGTGCATCTCACCAGCCACTGCACATGCCCTGACTAACCTCAGCCCTCTGCACAAGCTTACCTTAGCAGACATGTGAACAACATTATCAACAACAGCCACAGTTACTGTTTTTCCCTGAATATTTCTTATACAACAGGAACTTGGTTTTATTTTCTTTATATGGTGGTGTTTTATTTGTACTGAAATGTGATTTTAATTGTATGTTAATAAATAAATTTGCCCGGGGGTCAGAGCTATTAGAGCCATAGAAAGAGCATGGCAGTTGTGGCGCACGCCTTTAATTCCAGCACTTGGTAGACAGAGCTAGGTGGATCTCTGTGTGTTCAAGGATACAAGCAGCATTGGAGACACATACCTTTTAAGACCTGGAGGGCTGTACTTACATGCAGTGACGAGGCAGTCACATGTTTGGGTTTTCAACCAATGAGAAGGCAGAACAGAAAGACTATGTAAAGACATACACACAGGAAGTAGGTCTCTTTCGGAGAGGTAGGATCACGGCAGGAGGAAGGGTAAGGTTTTAGCTCTGAGCTCTGACCTCTTGGCTTTCTCTTTTACATTGGTTCTGTGTTTCTTATTCAATAAGACAGTTGGTTACATCTACATCTTTATATTTTCATAGTTCTTAGGTGGAAGTAGCTTTGGAGATGCCCATGTCTTCTTTCTTTAGTACAAATTCTGTATAGGGAAAAACAAAACAACATATATACACCTACCACAGAGCTGTAAGTGACAAGTGTAAAATTCCTCCTTCTCCTCTCCTATGCCATGTAGATTAAATAAGAATTAACTGTAGATTAATGAGATATGGGTTCCATTTTATCTTGGAGAACTAGTTGGCTTCCATACTTGTTCAAAGATGAAGTTCTGTGGGACAGAGACATCACTGACTGACCTCTAAAGAAATGTCGATTTCCTTCCAAATGTAAACATGCATACCCCCATGCTCGCTGAGACTCGTTGATCTATGCTCATTCTCCTGTGCCCTCTCTGTCTGAAGTGCAGTCATGATCTGATCCATTACCTCTGTATTGTTTACAGAGTGAGATAATGAGACCCAGAAAAGAAAGTCTGAGACTAGTTCCCCTCCAGACTAATCCTTTCATACAATGTCTGCTCGTATCCCAGTCTTTTTCAGCAACACCAGTAGGCAGACATTGGTGAGATTTGCTGGAGGATGCTTCACCACCCCCCGCCCCCCAGGATAGAACTCATCTGCCTCCTGTCAGGTCATCCACTCCTTATCCAGCCTCCCCAGGTATGTGGTGGGGAATGAGGGGGATGCCCCTCAGGAAGATCCATGATGCCCCTGACAACAGTCTCTGTTAAAGACTCTAGTTGGGTCATTTGCTTTCATGGAAGCAACCCTGGACAGGAGGTGAGAACAGAAGAGGTGAGCCAGAGTCACACACCCACCCCTAGAGAAGAGGGGAAGCACACTGCTTGGGAACAGGGCAAAGGTCATCAGGAAAGAAAAATGCTTGCTAAACGCTCCCTCTTGAAAACCTACAGAAGAAGGTTTTTCAAGAAGGAAAAGATTCGAAGCCCTATGACTCAAGAATCTGGAAGTGAATATGACTCATCCTGGTTGTGAGCCAGAGAAAATGCTGTCCTGATTGAGTAACTAGCAATATCCAGAGAGGAAGAAGCTGAAGAATCCACTGTGGGTACACAGACACTGGAACAAAAACAAACAGAAAAGCAGGCTAACAAGGCTAATTTCCAGATGAAACATCTCTACACTTTTGTAGTTGGTAGAGTGGCTGTATTGTGGACTTTTACTTACTTCTTAAGGCAAATCCAAGTCTGAAGGACATAAGGAGAGAATGCCTGTGGGCTGGGGCTATAGCTCAGTGAGTAGGTGTTTGCCTGGAATGCACAACACCCTGAGTTTGATCCCTTTAATCCCAGCACTTGAGAAGTCAAGGCATGAGGATCAAAAATCCAAGATCATCTTTGGCTACATGGAAAGTTGAAGGCCAGCCTGAGCTACATGTGACCTCTAAAAAAAGGGGAGGAAGGAAGGGAAGGGAGGAAAGGGAATGGGAAGGGAAGAAAAGAAAAGAGGGTTAGAACTCCTATTTGGCCTCTTTCAGGTCACAGCAGAGATGGGTCTGCATCACTGTTCTTGGTAATGTAAAACAACTTCACTGAGCTGAAAATGCACTTGCTCAGACATTATATGCTCTGTTCTCTTGCTATCTGGTGACGTTCTAGACAAAGTGGATAAAGAAAGCTGTCTCCAAGGCAAATGCCTGTTCCTTCCTAGAAGATGGAAGCCATGAATGGAGCTCCAACAGCTTGTTGCACCTTGATATTGAAAGTCAAACCCTAGAATATGAAGGAGCACAAAGAATACCACTGACTCTTACTCTGGAATTTGTTTGCCTCTAGGTACTAAAAGAGCAACATTCTCCATGACTTATAACCAATTTTAACAGCTGAAAATGCTTGGACCAACTTTGCTAACTCAAGAATAAGAGGGCAGACACATTTTTTCAATACAGCCAAGGTGCTGTGTGGTGGGACTCGGCTGGCCCTGGGGTAGGGAGCAATCCCATCCTCAAGGGACTCTTAGGATCACCAAATGGCTTCAAGTTAACCAAATTTCCTAGTAGAAAAAGTCCAACTTGGGCAACCAAGAGTTGATATATGACAGGATGACAGCTTAGTGAGAATGAGGAAGGGAAAGATGGGCATTGGGGGGTTGGTTCAGTTTGGTTTTCAACATCAGGGTGTACTTTAGAAATGGTGAGGTTGTACAGGGCTTGGTGGAACCTGGAGAGAAGCCCTCCAGCAACAAATGGCACCCAACGGCTCAAGTTTCCACCTTAAACCTGAGAATATTTAATAACCAATTCTAAACAGATCCAAAATCAGGTTCCTGCTTCATGTCTCATACGGGCAGCTAGACGTTGCAAAACTCAAGTTTGAACTACTGGCAGGTTCCTGGCATGTGCGTTTGACCGGCAGTATGGCAGGAATGAGGCATCTGCCAGCGGCACATTACGCTGTGTAGTAGATTTAGTCTTTACTAGTATTTAAAAAAAAAAAAAAGGTTTCTGGGCTACACGCTGCTTTGATAAAAGCTTAGACCCACTATTTCTGAGACTCACAGAACTGGCGGAAAACGTACTGTCGCCATGTTGGGAAGCTAAAGTGGGTGGAGCCAGCAGCCACAGAGCCATTTCAGTCTTAGAATGCTACAGTTTAAAGCAATAGGCTCACAAAAAGACTGATTCAGATAAAATCATTTACAATGTGTGTAAAATATAAGTAGGCTTAAAAGAGACAAAAAAATAAATTAATATAAAAAGCCACGTAAGGATGAATATTACACAGAGAATCTGGATTGTGTTGTCTTTGGGATTTTTAACTACAAAAAAACATTTGATCGAAAAAGATGTTAAATTAAATCAATATGTATATTTTAAAGGTACCTTGACTTCAAAATTTGGATGTAAGGATATGTTGCTTTGGAAAAGAGGTTCTGCTCTTGTTTCCACAGAAAGCCAGAGGTTATGGATTTGTTCCAGATTAAGATCCATCAGGTTTCACCACCCAAGACCCCCTGAAAGGTCTCCGATGACACCATGGCCCAGATAATCCAACATCCAGAATGGTTTCAAGGCAACTGGCTCCCACAATACAGCGTCAAGGACTATCCCATAGGCCTAAAATTTTCTTTGCATCCCCATAAGATACAGCGCCCCCCTCCAGCAGGAAGTAGTAAGAGATGCTATGCCCAAATTCCCAAATATACCAAGCTGGCTTTAGAGGTGGAATTGGCTCACTGCCCCTCTAAACCCAGACATATTGCTTAAAAAAAAAAAATGGTTAAGAGATTCTTGTGTCCCAAATCAGAAGAGCCCTCTGGTGTGGGACAGAGAAAAACCAATATTTTTATTTAAAACAGATTGATTATAAATGTGATCTCTTTCTAAAAAAGTAAAGGGGATATGATATAGATATATAGGATATAGAGATGATAAGATAAAAGGGTAGATTAATGAACCTACTTTTAAAGAACAACTTGTTTAAAATGTTTTACATTGGTATAGATTTTAGTTTATGTTTAAAATGTTTTACATTGGTATAAATTTTAGTTTATTGATACAAACTTAAAGTTAATTTTGTTATACTGATATATAT
This sequence comes from Peromyscus leucopus, assembly GCF_004664715.2. NCBI lineage: Eukaryota > Metazoa > Chordata > Mammalia > Rodentia > Cricetidae > Peromyscus > Peromyscus leucopus. The sequence continues at coordinate 5,172,491 of NC_051075.1, forward strand.
ATTCCTATTCTTGTTTTAGGTATTATGTTTATGTAACTCATTTAAAATTGTAATGGATAATTAAGAAATAGATTAATAATTAGTCATCTATGATAATCATATTTGTAACCACATTAGTTAAGTCTTCTAGGTATACATAGATATATTTCAGATAGTTAGGTAATCTTCATACACTTCATAGACCTAGAGAATATGGCATTTAAATAACTTAGAATTCCGTTGACGTGAGACACAATTGCTCCTGGCTGCACCAATTTGATCCCGAGAGAATGTTGGGCTTCTAAGACATTTCCATTTGGAAGTTTGTCTTTTTGGCACAAAATGGCCTACTGGGCAAAGAACTGCCCTTGCCTTGACGGCTGACAGTACAAATGGAATGCTGTCCTTTCTGGACAAGCGGGACACAAGGAAAGTGACCACTGTACTCTGCCAAGACAGGGTAAGATGGTCTTTCAGAATTCCTGCTTCTGAAAATGGTCTGTCAGATACTCTAGGCCTGTAGCCAATTTGAATGCACCAACAATGCTGAGAAACATTAGGTTTGCTATTTCTACAACCAGGTAAAACATAAGTAGTTGGGTAACCATCAGGTGTTCCAGTAAAAAGATGGACATTAGTGTCTTCAATCCCAGCACTTGGGAGGCAGAGGCAGGTGGATCTCTGTGAGTTGGAGGCCAGCCTGGTCCACAAAGCAAGTTCCAGGACAGCCAGAGCTATAGAGAAACACTGTCTTAAAAAATTGAAATTAAAAAAAAAGATGGATATTAAAAATGGAATTCCTAGGGACAGTGTGAAGGATCTCATTCATGTCTTGTTGGCTCTTTAGGCTTAGATGGAGCTACAGAAGGTCCATTTCAGAAGCACAGAGCCTGTATGAAGTCAAAAGGGAGAGTGAACACATAGACCCAAAACCAGACTTATAATAAATGTTCCTTCTAAGAGGATAAAAGATAACATGGATAAGCACCTTACGAGGTTCAGAACACCTACCACATAAATGTAAATTGGGGCTAAGGCAAATTAGTTGTTAAAACTTCAAAATTGTACATCACAATCTCACATTTTAAATATCTGCACACACTCAAGTGTGAATTCGTTCTTAGGTTCTAATTTCAAAAGCAATAGCAAGGAGAGCAGTGATATGACCTCATCCTTGGGCCTGAACAACGCTTGCCAGGGGAGTGCGAGGCAGACTATGGATGAAAGGATAGCTTCTGAAGCTGGCCATGAGGGCACAGCAGCAGAACAGAGAAATGGGAATGGGCACCTGCATGGAAGACTGGGGACAGATGAGTGTCTCCCGCAGAGGCTCAAAGGAGAGGTGCGGTTGGCTTGTCTCAGAAGCTTACCGCAAGGAGAAGAAAAATATCAGCTCCACAGTAAGAGGAATCTCTGTCAGACCTGTCCAAAGTGAAACAGGGCTACCTCAAAAGTAGTGAGTCCCACAGGTCCAGGAAGATGCAAGCAGGGAACGTTTGTACATAGAAAGGAGAAGCAATCTTTTTGGTCTTCCCTAACACTGAGGGTCTATGTTGCTTGGTTCTGTAATTTTCAATATCAAATCTAATTTGAGTTTAAGCTTTTAAAGAACATGATTTCTATGAAAATACACCATTAAACTCTGGGGTCATATTGGACTCCCTGATGAGGGCAGTCTGTCTTATCAGAAAGACTCACTTATGATGCTAACCATCACTGATGACAAGGGATAGAGCCTGCAGCATGGCTCTTCACACTTCTTCAGATACCTTACCTGAAACCCATGATGCCAAGAAATTTCACTGGGAAGAAGCAAAGGGAACAGATCCCTGTGTGGCCAGCACGAGCTGAGCACACTATGGCAAGCCAGATGAACCTTCAAGCAACGAGGACTTCCAATGGCCCGGGAGCAGAAGTAACCACAGTCCAGGGAAACATCACAAAATTAGAGGGGATCCTCCAAAGCAAGGGGATGGTAGACAGAAGCTGGTACCAGCTGAGACATGTTGAGTAGGAAAATAGCAAGCACAACCCAACAGAAGACGACTCAGGACACAAGTGCAAGCCGAGCATACATAAATAAGCCTATATTGCCTCCTTCCTCTTGAGTTTCTTAGAAGTTTATAGTGACTAAAGGAATCATTTATCCACACATTGGCATTTTGTGACCTCCTGAGCCAATGGACACCAACCTCTTCCTCTGTGTTTCCTCTGGAATGTGCCGTAGAGAGATAAGAAGATGGGCAGCACAGTGTTAGTCGGCCTCTGGACTGGCTCTGCCTGTCTCCATGGAAAGGAAAAAAACAATAGTTTTATGAAATATGGCGCATCTGAGCTAGAATCAGTCTCATCATCAAACAATTATACTTTCCATACTTCGTAGAAGAAAAGAGAAGTTCAGATGGCCAGTTTGTAAGGGGGAACATGCCCTCTTTCCAGGCCTCTGCAATTCAGAACAAAGCCACCAGCCTTGGCATCATGAGAACACACACGCCCAGTTCCTAAAGCAGCCAGCAAGCTGAGTCATTGCAGATTAAATAAACACACCAAGTTGGATCAAAAAGTAAATACAAGGCCTCTTCTGACGAAAGTCTGTATTTACAGAAATCCTGTGACTGAAAGTAACTTAAATTTGGACCATTTAGAAACAACACAAAGCATGTTTCCTAAGTTTACATTAATCGTACAACAGATCCCGAGGCCCGGGGCTCCATCAGCCATGTGGTGAAGCCTTAAACAAGAGTTGACGCATCAAAAGTATCCTTAGCATAGGAAAACAATCTTTTAAACAGCCGAAAAACCTATTCTCCTCAGACTAATTCTGCCTGCTTATTAAAAAAAATATATCTATCATCGTCCTCCTGGTTCTGTTGATCATGACGAGGTCACTGGGAAGATTACAGATGCTGTCCGCCATGCCATCAACATCGTCCAAACATGTGGTTACTTTGGAATCAAAATGCTGTAGTAAAATTAAATAAGTTGTACTTCTAAACAAAGTTAATCTGTGATATATCCCAATGTTTGGAGAACAAGTTGATCTGACTCCATCTTAAACTACCTTTTTTTTCTCAGTCTCATAAAACAATAACACAAAGAAAACAAAGCCATCAAGCCTCCTGTCTGGCCAGCCTGAGTTTGCTCCTCTTCGGAGTCTCAGCTCAGGCAGGCAGCCGTTGGTGACTCCTGACAGGGACCTGACGCAGCTCATCCACGCAAAAGTGAGTAAGATGAGCTTTGGCCAGGGAGAGGGCTGATAGTGGGTAAAGGCGTTTGCCACAGAAGCCTGACGACAGGAATTCGATCCCTGGTCCTATTGTGAAAGGAGAGAGCAGATTCCAAAAAATCGTCCTCTGATCTCACCATGCATGTGGCACATGCGCATGAAAGCACACACACACACACACACACACACACACACACACACACACGCACGCACACACGCACGCACACACTTTTTATAAAGAAGCCGATTCAAAAGTAGGCGATTAAAATTCAGCACTGAGTGCTGCCGAAGGGCCACTGGAGCTGGGGAAATAGAGGAAATCCATCACACCCAATCTGGGAAAGGAGGGAGTTTAGGGAAAGCTTTCTAGAAACTCGCGCTACACGCGCTCACTCATGCGTGGATCTCGCAGAAATTTTTGAGCAGAATGGTGTCAGTGGATTCTGTTGGAGAAGTGGAGAAAGACTGTCCTGTAGGGAACAAGCAAGGGAATGTTTATCCCTGACGTGGGCATGGCCATGTCAAGGAGCCCAATGCCTCTGTGCCATGGGAGTGGCAAAGCCTTCCCCGGGTGAGTTTCAGAGGGACGCCAACGCCTTCCTCAGGTTGAGTGCAAACAGTGTGTGCAGAAAATGTCCTTCATGGCTTCCTTCCCCCAGATGTTTATGGCCTGCAAACTGCTCCCCTACAGAGACTGCTCCTACCTAGATCATCTGAACCTGCTTCCTTGTTTATCTCTATGGAGTAACCCCACCTCCCTTTTCAACTGTATATAATAAACATGCTGGTCTTCCAGGGTACTGTGGCTTCTCCATCTAGGAGCCCAGGCCACCCAGTTCCAGTTTTGTATACATATGCCTCTCCTTGGTTCATTCTCTCATCACCCCTGGTCAGGGTTCTGGAAGCCAGGCTGTACAGGATGCAGCATTGGCCAGTGAGGGCTTCATTGCAGGTAGACAGCAGAAGGAGTCTGCTCTGGGTGCCACTGCACTGTGGGGTGCTGGTCCACAGCAGCCGTGTACTGCAGGTCCCAATATGCTGGAAGAAAGGACCACAGATGTTCTCGCCAGAAAACTAGCACACCTCAGAGGAGACCGGCTTCTGATTGTCTATATACAGAAACAGCATGTGGCAACTCATCACTAGATACAATATTTGTATTTACATATTGTTGTGCCCAGATCATAACCCCCAGAGAGACCACCAAGGATGAGCATACCAGAATGCAAAAGCAAGGTTTATCTGTTACAAGTCATGACAGGGAACTCATCTCAAGCCATCTCAAGTGAGGCAGAGAAGAGTTACTCTTTCTTGGGGAAGTTAGTTTTTATAGGCAAAACCCATAAAATTTCTTAGAGGGGAGGGGGTTAGTATGGGTCCATCCTTGATTGGTCCAGTTTTTCCAGGGCCTGGACTTTATCTTATTCTAGCTTATCCGTTTGCTCTGTCAGGAGTTTTACAACTCCTCTCCGGGGTCTGGTCATGTTATCTCTGGAGAGGGGCATCTCATGGTTAATTGGTTACCCTCAGACTTCCTGACTCTGTTCTTTTGAGTTCCTGGGGCTGGCGCTATCATTTCTGGGGACTTGAAACTGGCCTGGGTCTATCTATATTGAGATATCTTTGTCTAAGGCCCCCTTTTTGAGACAATAGAGTAAGGGTCTTGTTGTGCCTAGATCGCGTCCCCAAAGCCGCCACTGGAGACTTTAGGTACAGAATGCAAAAGTAAGGTGTTTTCTAAGTTTACAAGCCTCCAGGGAGGCTCTTCCAAATCTCTCACTCACAGCAGGGAGGTTGGAAGGAGCACTCCCCTTTCTTTGTGAGGCTAGTTCTTAAAGGCACAGACCATATAATTTATTTTAACCTGCCTCCCTTTTTAGTCTTTTGGTCGAATATCCTGACTGTGTTTTCCAAAGTCCCTGTAGTAGATACAGCCACCTGGGGAAAAGGGGTCTAAGTTCTTATCTATATTTAGGAATCCTGGTTTAAGCTTCTCTTTGTCTGTAGGGGATAGAGTGGGGGGTTTTACTGAGGTATCACACATATACCTATTAAAATTAATAAAATAGGAAAATGTTTTTGGGGAAAGGAAGACGAGCTTTAAAGCTACTAGTGATAGGAATTCCAGCCACAACCCCAAGGGTCACACATGCCCTGGCAGGACACTTAGTTATTTCTGCCTAGTCATTTCTGGTCCTACGTAACCCTTGCACTGTGTGATCATGTAATCGTGCTGTGTGACCACATGATTTACGCGCATGCGTGGAATAGCCACGTGGGCCTGTGTGCGCATGTGTGGGTTGGCCCTTAAAAAGGCAGGCCCCCATGTTGTGTGCCCCCCCCCGCCCTCTTCATTAATAGATTCTGTCGTGTTTCATGTCTTTTCCTCACAGGTTAAGAGCGCCACTAAGAAACACCAATAGAAGTTATTGAACATAGAAGCAAAACATGGCAGGAAAATGGGAAATCTCAGCCAACAGCAAAACACTGCGCCAGGACACAGTGGACAGGATCCATCATGTGGAGGTCATTGGTGATTCAGGGCCCCTGGTTGAGGACCAGGAGCACCACAGGGAAACAAAAAAGTATCAGTGCTACAGTCTCTTCCTCCTGTCCCCTCTTCTCCTCCCCTCTCCCTCCTCCTTCCTCTCCTTCCTCCCCTCTCCCTCCTCCCCCTCTCCTCCTCCCTCTCCTCCCTCCTCCCTCTCTCTCCTCTCCCTCCTTCCCTCTCCCCTCTCTTCCTCATCCCCTCTCTTCCCCTCTCCCTCTTTCCCTTCTCCCTCCTCCCTTCTCCCTCCACCCCTCTCCCTCCTCCCCTCTCCCTCCCCCTCCCTCTCCTTTCTAGTCCTTGAGGTGTGACTTCCTTCCTCTATCTCTTCCTGGATTACATGGCACACACAGACAGACAACACTTCCCTGAGCATGAGGAGACTCCCATTCACACTCCCTTCATTTTCTAAAGCCATGATTGGCCTGTGGAGTGCTTTACTTCATGTGTATTCTGCAGCTGTCTTGTTAAATAGAGTATAATTGCTCATTATTTGTCCATACTTTAGCAGAATAATTTCTTCCTTCTCTTTCTGGCTGCTTACAGCTAGTAAATAAAACCTACTTAAGTTTGCATATTTGTATAATAAAGCATATCTCATCAAACTCTTACATTAACAATAAACATTTAAAATGGAATATCTTGGGTTTGTAATTTCTACAAAAAGAGAGCTTTTTTATTAATTTCATATGCTTATCTTATTTCTATTTTTACAAATATCTTAAAATAATAAAGAAACTTTCATTTTCCCCTACAATCTAAAAAGGTGAAATAATATGAAAATTTTAAATTTTTTTAAATTTATAAATAAAATTCAGAGGGGAGACCATCTAGCCCTGGTATAACTTTAAACGATGTCTGTAGTCTTCTTCCCTGTATCTTCTATGGTAATTTCTTTGAGATTTGTATTATTTTCTTGAATAAAATTTTGATAACTTGTATTTTTATAGAAATTGTCTGTTAAATTCAGACTTTGAAAGTTGTGCCTATTAAACTGAATGCATTCTCTTAGACAGTTTAGACCATCTAGTCAACCCATATCAAACTGTAGACAAGACAAAGGTAGCTGGGATTAATTGCCAAAAAATGATAAAAATGATCAGAATAGATGAAGCACAGAAGATATCAATCTCCTGGTAGTTGACTGAGTAATAGACTAATAAAGGCCAGTTATTCTTTTCCTATATTTTTTACCTGAAATTTTAATAGAGTCTAAACAGAAACATGGAGATGACTCTTTTTTTTAACCTATTTTTTTTAATTACACTCATGATATAATCACATTTGTGGTATTCATAGATTACATTCGCAGTATTCATTCAATTTTATATATATATGTGTGTGTGTGTGTGTGTGTGTGTGTGTGTGTGTGTGTGTGTGTGTATATATATAATTTTAAATGCCAAATGTCATTTCTTGAAGGGGATAGGAGGTCTTAAATACAAGAATATAGGACAATGGGAGGACCCCAGAGGGCAGAAGTTCGCTACTGATGTTTTACAATCTTGCATCTAAGCTGTTAAGGCCCATTATTCAGGATACACAGACAAGGAACTTCCCTTAAGCATTCAGGAGGGTGGAACCTGACAGGGAATTAGCATTGGGAGGATATCAAGGTCAAGGTCCGCAAGCAAGGCAACAGTTACCCAAAACGGGGGCCAGGGCCCTGCAGGTCCCCCTTTTATTAAAAAGTGAGCTTCTGACTTGGGTTGAGTGGGACATCAGCAGGTCACCTTACCCGTCATAGAGACGCCTGCCCAGGCCACACGGGTGCTCTGTCTTAGGTTGGTGAGTACCCCCCAGGCATTACCCATCTCTGAATACTCATTATCATACTGGCTCAATCGTGTGTGAGCTGCATGGTTAATTGCTGCCAAAGATCTCAAAGTGGTACTGGGCTGCAATCTGTGTGTTTGATACAGAAAAGACCAACAGAGGTCCTATCTCACCCATAGCCAGTAGGCTAAAGGCAACTGAGCCATTCCCTTCCTTATCGAGTCATACTGTATGTTGGAGTCCCTGTAAGATAGTATGCCGAAAGCAACTGGAACTTGAGTTTATAAATTTATAATTTTCAAAGCCAATCGAGATGTATATAACTACTGAATTAAATTTATCATGCCCAATAGAATGAAAGGTTAACTGTGGTAGCTACTTTTGTTGCCAGGGTCTCCAGTGTGCTAGCTGTAGTAAGCAATTATGAAATGGTAATCCCAAAAAGAGTAGCAGTAGTGTGTGCCATTGTTATATCAACAACAGTGGCAGCAGCAATGTCAAATTCTCGTCTGGATTGTGTGGACATCCACTGGCATGGATACAACTCCAGGAACACGACGACCAAGGCCCGTTTTTCTTGATCCCAGCATGACTTTGGCTGGCAGCTCTTCTAGAGAATCCAATCTCATGGCTACAGTTCCTAGGCTTACATTAATGCTTGCCAAAGCTGGCCATATTGGGCTCTCAATCTCCATTGGCATCAGAAAGGGTAGATTTTTTCATGATGACCCATTAGGTCTCTGTCATGTTGGGCTTCAGCAGCAGCTGCAGGGCGCATTCAGTGCTCAGGAATCCAAAGAAGAACCTCTTTGTCCTGAGGAAAGACATAAAACAAACTCCGGGGCCACACCAACACTAGATCAAGTCTCCTCCATGTGCTAGTAGGAAGATCCTTCCATCGCTCCAGAGGATGATTTGCAACAGGAGCTTTCCAGTGCTTATCTGCATCGGATCCTCCAGCAGAATCCACCAATAAACTCCAGCAGAATCCACCAATAAAAATATTTAAAATATATAAAACAAGGGAAAGAATAGAATGTGGAGAGGAATGATGAGTCCCTAGTTCTCCCTTTTTTAAACTTTAGTAAAATGTTTGTTTGTTTGTTTAATATTTCAAATTTTTCTATTTTATTTATTTTTTATTGTTTAAAATTAATTAATTTATTTATTTTTCTATTATCTTGATAGAGTATGTATTCTTGTCTGAATAGTGAGATATTTCATTGAGGCTTGCACAGTAATTGAGTAAAACCAAAATTTATTATAAGCCACAGTCGTCCTAGGGACCTCCATGCTAAATATATAGCCTCCATGGTTCTATGGGTTGTGGTCTGATTGTTCTTTATTTTATATCTAGAATCCACTTATGAGTGAGTACATATCATGACAGTCTTTCTGGGTTTCAGTTACCTCACTCGGGATGATTTTTTCTAGTTCCATCCATTTGCCTGCAAATTCCATGCTTTCATTGTTTTTCTCTGCTGAGTAGTACTCCATTGTGTATATGTAGCACATTTTTTTCATCCATTCTTCAGTCGACAGGCATCTAGGTTGTTTCCAGGTTCTGGCTATTACAAATAGTGCTGCTATGAACATAGCTGAGCATGTATCTTTATGGTATGAATCAGCATTCCTTGGGTATATGCCCAAGAGTGGGATGGCTGGGTCTTGAGGTAGTTCCATTCCCAATTTTCTGAGAAACAGACATACTGATTTCCACAGTGGTTGTACAAGCTTACATTCCCACCAGCAGTGGAGGAGTGTTCCCTTTGCTCCACATCCTCTCCAACATTGACTGTCATTGGTGTTTTTGATCATAGCCATTCTGACAGGTATAAGGTGGCATCTCAGAGTCGTTTTGATTTGCATTTCTCTGATGATTAAGGATGTTGAGCATTTCTTTAAATGTCTTTCAGCCATTTGTGATTCTTGTTTTGTGAATTCTCTGTTTAGCTCTTTAGCCCATTTTTTAATTGGACTGTTTTGTATTTTGATGTCTAGTTTCTTGAGTTCTTTATATGCTGTGGAGATCAATCCTCTGTCAGATGTGGGGTTGGCGAAGATCTTTTCCCATTCTGTTGGCTGTCTTTTTGCCTTATTGACTGTGTCTTTTACCCTGCAAAAGCTTCTCAATTTTGAGAGGTTCCATTTATTAATTGTTGTGCTCAAGGTCTGCGCTGTTGGTGTTATATTTAGGAAATGGTCTCCAGTACCAATGCGTTCAAGAGTACTTCCTACTTTCTTTTCTATTAAGTCTAGTATAACTGGATTTATGTTCAGGTCTTTGATCCACTGGACTTGAGTTTTGTGCATGGTGACAGATATGGATCTATTTGTAATCTTTTACATATTGACATCTAGTTATGCCAGCACCATTTGTTGAAGATGCTTTCTTTTTTCCATTGCATAGTTTTGGGTTCTTTGACAAAAACCAGGTGTTCATATGTACATGGATTAATGTCAGGGTCTTCAATTTGATTCCAATGGTCCGTATGTCAGTTTTTATACCAGTACCAAGCTATTTTTATTACTATAGCTCTATAGTAGAGTTTGAGGTGAGGGATGGTGATACCTCCAAAGGTTGCTTTATCGTATAGGATTCTTTTAGCTATCCTGGGTCTTTTGTTTTTCCATATGACGTTGAGTATTTTTCTTTCCAAGTCTGTGAAGAATTGTGTTGGGATTTTGATGGGGATTACATTGAATCTGTAGATTGCTTTTGGTAAGATTGCCATTTTTACTATGTTAATCCTACCTATCCATGAGCATGGGAGACAGGTATTGATTAAATCTGGTTTTATCCTGGAATATTTTGTTTACTCCGCCTATGGTGATTGAGAGTTTTGCTGGGTATAATAGTCTGGGTTGGCATCTGTGGTCTCTTAGTGTCTGCTTAAGATTTGTCCATGACCTTCTAGCTTTCATAGTCTCTATTGAGAAGTGTGGTGTTATTCTGATGGGTTTGCCTTTATATGTTACTTGGTCTTTTTCCTTTGCGGCTCTTAATATTTTTTCTTTGTTCTGTGTGTTTAGTGTTTTATTATGTGGCGAGGGGACTTTTCTTTTGGATCCAGCCTATTCAGTGTTCTGTAAGCTTCTTGTATCTTCATAGGTATTTCTTTCTTTAGGTTAGCAAAGTTTTCTTCTATGATTTTGTTGGATATATTTTCTGTGCCTTTGAGTTGGTATTCTTCTCCTTCTATCCCTATTATTCTTAGGTTTGGTCTTTTCATGGTGTCCCAAATTTCTTGGACGCTTTGTGTTACGACTTTTTGTCTTTAGTGTTTTCTTTGACTGACGAATCTATTTCCTTTATTGTGTCTTCAGTGTCAGAGATTCTCTGTTCCATCTCTTGCAATCGGTTGGTTATGCTTGTTTCTGTAGTTCCTGTTCATTTAGTCAGGATTTCTATTTCCAGCATTCCTTCAGCATGTGTTTTCTTTATTGTCTCAAATTCATTTTTCAGATCTTGGAATGTTTCTTTCATCTGTTTGATTGCTTTTTCTTGGCTTTCTTCGATTTCTTCCCATTTTTTGTTCGTTTTTTCTTCGATTTCTTTAAGGGAGTTTTTTATTTCTTCTTTAATGGAGTTTTTCATTTCCTCTTTAAGGGAATTTTTCATTTCCTCTTTAAGGGAATTTTTTATTTCTTCTTTAAGGGCCTCTATCATCTTCTTAAAGTCATTTTTAGGATTGATTTCTTCTGTTTCTTCTGTCTTGATATGTTCAGGTCTTGCAGGTATAGAATCACTACATTCTGATGTTGCCATATAGGTCTTTATGCTATTGCCTATATTTTTGCACTGGCATCTACTTATCTCTTCCTCTGCTCGGTACAGGAGGTGTCTGTGGCTGAGAGTGCCTCTCTTGTTCTAATTTTTAGTCTTGGTTCACTAGGAGTTCTTGGTTAAATTGGTGTTATTGGCTGTTTCTTCAGGGGCAGCTGATCTCAGTCGGTGAAGTATATACTTATGATTCTGGTAATCTGGTTTGGTGGCTGGGCAGCGCCTTCTTCTGTGTTCCCAGGTCACGTTTTGTTCATTCGTCAACTCCTCAGCTGATCTTGTTTCTTCAGACTTCAAACTGTAGGGATCTGAATCCTCTCCCAGGTAGATTTCAGCTGAGCAGGGTAGTCTCACCAACACCTCTAAGTTGTTGGGTTTCACAGGATCAGCAGCTGGGCCCTGGGCTGGCCTCAGACAGAGTGTTCAGATTTGTTCTGGTTCCATCCCACAGAGATAGCTTCTTCCCCGGATGTTGGGATTAAAGGCATCCCTGTTCCAAGCTCTTGATTAAGAGCTGTTTTCACTAGCTCTTCAGAGGGTAATAGCTCAGTTTCTGGTCTTTATTGCAACTGTGTTTCAGCCGTCGCCTGCTGGGCCTGCCTGCCTCCACACTGTGCTTGTCTACCTCTGCCATGCCTGTCTACCTCTGCGGGTCACCGCAAGGCCTACCTGCCTCTGCAGGACGCTGCCGGGCCTTTCTGTCTCTGCCAGCTGCCGCCGGGCCTGTCTACATCTGTGGGCCATTGCCAGGCCTGTCTGTCTCTGCCGGCCGCCGCCGCCGCCGGGCCTACCTGCCTCTGCCTACCACCGCCACCACGTCTGTCTACCTCTGCGGGCTGCCGCCGGGCCTGTCTGCAGATGACTCTTATCATCCATAAGTGACATGCAGTCACAGCCTAGACTTCTGCTTGTCATTTCTGCTCTTCTTAAGTTACTGTCAAGATAGAAATGGAGACCAAATACTCTGCAAGGGGCCTTCCATTGAGAAGCCCAGACCACGAGGGGATGTGGTGCCCCCTCTGTGAGTGTTGGCCTGGTGTACACACACCGAGCAAGGTATCACATGTCTATAATTCCAGCACTTGGGAGATGACATTCAAGGTCGCCATTGGTTATGTGGTGAGTCAGACTGGGTCATATGAGCCCCTTTCTTCAGGAGGAGGAGGAAGAGGGAAGGGGGAGGAAATCGCCAACTCTGAATTCTCCATCAGAGTGGATACACACAGAGGAGAGTCTCCTTTTACAAACTTGAACACATGCATGACCCGCCCTCCACAAAATGATCAGCTGTCCCTCCAGGATTTTGTTCACCTTCTATACATTTTACAGATCCTCAAGTGGGATCAGCTGATTTGGCTTTGTCAAATCAAAGGAGGCAATTTGAATGTCTTCTTTATCAAAAGAGATGTCAGGATATCAAGTTGAGATAACTGGCATCTGATGGCTTTCCAGCAACAACACATCCACATCTATAAGGCACTTGGGCGGAGCTTCTCAGAGGAGTGCCAGGACTACAAGGCCATCAACAACAACCTATGGCTCTGGTAAGAGATCACCTGCACATGGCAAGTGTGTTGTTCTGTACCCACTGATCCATATTTTTCTTTTTTTTAGACCAAACTGTGTCTTGAAATTTGTTCTGGGTTAGTAATAAACTTGCTTGCTGTCTTTGTATTTCTTTGTTGATGCAAACTATTCCTTCTGGGCAGCCAAATTATAATTTTTAACCATACACTTTTGTGTTCTGAATATAAATTAAAAAAAAAAAAACAGTTTCTCTTGAGAGGTTGGAAGAAGGGAAATCAGAATGAACCAGCAAAGTATCATTCCAGAAGTAAGGCTGCTCTGATGCATGGAAAGGGTTCAGTTCCTATCCCTGACTCAGAGGAAACAGTGGTATTGGACCATTCATTCATCCTATTTAGGGATGCAAATACAAAAATGTCCTGCCTTGCACAGATGAGCCAAGGAAGTCCCACATAGTCGATATGAGAGGAAGGCTTTAGAAAGGAGAGGTCAAGACACCAACTGCAAATGGAGATGGATGCTTTAATAACTTAGTGAAAAGCCTCAAAAAGAAGGCCATGTTAGGCTTTAAGTTTATCATCCATTTTCTATATAAAATATTATACTCTCAACAGCTACATTTCATAAACTAAACTGGTTAAATCTGCTACTTGCATTTTCTTTAATTTTTAATTTTTATTTTATGATCACGGGTGTTTTGCCTGTATGGACATCTGTCTACCACATATATGCCTGGTGCCTACCACGGTCAGAAGAAGGCATCAGGTTACTAGCTGTCAGCCATGTGTGGGTGCTGGAAACTAAATCATGTCCTCTTGGAAGATCAATGAGCATTCTTAACTGCTGAGCCATCTCTCCAGCCCTGCTTCAAGTTTTGGTTTTGTTTGTTTGTTTTTTTGGTAACAGTTATTTACTTAAGCTTGCTGTGTGTCATCTACAATAACTCAAAACATCATTAATTAAACCCTCCATTCATCTCTATTTGCCCTTCTGCCTCTCGAGTATGACAAGTGTCTCTGTGGGAGTGCCAGATCAAGCTTGATTTGTCATCCTGCTTAAACCCTTAGTGTCCCAGTTCCTTCCCATCTTTCTTCTTACCCTTCTCTGTCTCTTTCCTCTGGTGCTTACTCCTCTTCCTCAAATTTTGGCCTCCCCACTCTGACTACCTATGCCTTCCAGTTCATTAGGCATCCTTATGATTAGGAGAGAGAATAAGACCAAACAGATAATGAAGGTAACCATGGAAACCACTAGCCAAAAGAAAACTATGTGGTTACAATGACATTCCACAAACAAGCTTTAAACATAGGAAACAGTGCTAACAAGAAATCCAGTTCATGGTAGATAATATCATTCAACAGAATAATGCAACACACTTACCTATCTGCACTTATTAATACAGTTTCAAATCCATGAGGAGAGAGGGAGGTAAACTAGCAAATCTAAATATTCTGAAAGCAGTAGAAAATGTAAGATACTCTCTGTGACTGAACAAGCAAGTAAAAGAATCCCAGAGAGGACTTGTCTGAACGACATAAGGAGCAAATCACCTAATTGACACTTACGGAACAGTGTACTTGACTTTCAAAATACATATTCTATTCCAGTGTAATGGAACATTTACCAAAATAGAAAATACTCTAGGCCATAAAGCAAGTCTCAACAAATTTCAAAGGACTGAAGTAATACCAAGAATTCTCTCTGGCTTCAGCAGGATTAAGTTAAATCAATAACAGAAAGAAAGTTAGAAGACTTCAAAATTTGTTAAAATTAATACATTCTGAAAAACTCGTGGGTCAAATTACAAAAGATATGTTTCACAGCCATACTACTTAGAAAGAAGCCAGGCATGGCAGGGCACAGACTGTCGATCCCAGTTATGAAGGGTTCCTCTGGGCTGTGGCTCCATCACTTTACCCTGTTTTCAATGGATGTGTCTTTCATGATGATTCTGGTGGTAACAGGTTTAAATTTCATTTGCGCTCCAACTAGTACTCTGTTCTCCATGTGCCCAGTTATACAGCCTCAACATTGTCTCTAACATCTCCCTTTTTATAGACTCACATCATGGACTCACAAAGAGCTAGAGATTTTCTTTTAAATGATCTCTTGCATGCCTCCATCACTACCCTCCCCACTGGTCTAATGAGGATCCGTGGCCATGGAGAGAGAGAGCCAGTCACCTGTGTCCATGTGTCTGTGACTTCCTGCTGGGCCTCATCTTACAGCCCTCCTCCTTCTAAACCACTGTTCCACAGCTGCTGTGGGATGTTCTGTATGTCCTGTGGGAGCCCATTCTCGGGTTCCTCATGGCTTTAGCCAGCAGGTCTGCATAGAGGATGACTAGGACCATGGGCCTGATTGCAGGTGTCTGAGATGGTCTGCACTTGGCTGTGCTGTGGGATGGTCTGTATGTCAAGTTGCTCTGATTGGTCAATAAATAAAACACTGATTGGCCCATGGCTAGGCAGGAAGTATAGGCGGGACTAACAGAGAGGAGAACTGAGAGAACAGGAAGGCAGAAGGAGTCACTGCCAGCCACCGCCATGACAAGCAGCATGAAAAGATGCCGGTAAGCCACGAGCCACGTGGCAGGGTATAGATTTGTGGAAATGGATTAATTTAAGCTATAAGAACAGTTAGCAAGAAGCCTGCCACGGCCATACAGTTTGTAAGCAATGTAAGTCTCTGTGTTTACTTGGTTGGGTCTGAGTGGCTGTGGGACTGGCGGGTGACAAAGATTTGTCCTGACTGTGGGCCAGGCAGGAAAACTCTAGCTACATACAGCTGCTGCACGAGCTTTCTTAAGACACACTGTTGATCATGTTTCTCTTATTAAAAATATCTCCTAGGGCTGGAGAGATGGGTCAATGGTTAAGAGTGCGTGCTGCTCTTACAGAGGATCTGAGTTTAGTTCCCAGCATTACATAGTAACACAACCTCCTGTAACCCCAGCTGCAAGGTGCCTCAAGTCTCCATGGACACTTGCACTCACAATCACATACCCACACAAACACACGCATACACACACTTTAAAGGCAAAAAAGGTAAATTTTTTAAATCTCTGATGACTTTCTGCTACAAGAAACACTAGTGAAGTCTTGAGGTTATCGTAGTTCTACATATTTGGGGCTCATCTAGCTTTTTCAGACTTTATCACCACACAGCTAAGCTATTCATCTGTTTATCCCTCCATGAACCACAAGAGACTCTAAGCTTTGCAAGTGCCCAGAAAGAGGTACTTAACCCTGGAGTCATTAATTATTTTTTATTTTAATACATTTATTAAGTGTGTGTATGTGTGTGTGTACATGTACACAAGAGTTTGTTCATGGGTGCATTCACACATGCCATGGCATATATATGGAGACCAAAAGACAACGTGTAGGATTGGCTCTCTCTCTACCAGGCCTGGGGCCCCTTTGCCCCTGAGCCATCTCTCCCGCTCCTCAGTTTCCCAATTCTAATCCACAAATAATTATTAGTACTTTCAAGATGCTGAACCCTGTCAACAAACAAAAGGTAAACAAAAGCAGATAAATGGATGCCTATTCCTGTGGGTTTTCTAGGCCAACAAATGATAAACATTAATAAATCATATGTGCTAACCCTGAGTAAGGTGGAGAACTAGAAGCTGTGGCCATGTGACCTGATGAAAGAGAGGATCTTAATAACAGAAAAAAAAAATTAACTCTTCCTGAAGAAAAAAAAAAAAAAGAGCATTGTAAATACACAAAGGAGAGAAAGGGTACCTTAAAAGAACAGAGAAAGATGACCTACTCATCAGTAGGAAGCAAGCTGAATGCAGGCTACTCAGGTAGCTCAGTGGCAGGAGTTGGGAGTGGGGTGGGTAAAAGTGGTTTCCAGAACGTGAGCCCAGTGGGAGATAGGACCTCCCCTCAGGGAAACCCGCAGCCTTGACAAGCTTGGACTCCATCTTTCTCATTGGAAATCTTTTCATCCCCTGCTCCTCCTCCCATTCCTCGATATTCTCCTAGTCCCCACTTTACATATTCATCCACACCCTCCAGTCCCTGCTCCCCTAAGATTACCCTTCTCCACTACCCACTGTAGCTGAACAAGATGAATCTCACTCCCCTTTTCACACTCCTGCTGTTTTCCTCCCCCACTGAATTGCCAGTATGCCTGGCAGTTCCAAGTCAAGGAAACACTCACAAATCACAAAACCTCTGCCCAGGATATCAGCAGGGCTTTCTGTCCTGCAGCTGGACACAGCGCTCTTATTACAACCCCCATCGAGTCCTGCTTTACTTCTGAAAATCATAACAATCCACCCTTTGCCTGCTTCACTTTTGATCAATTCAACAGAGACTGCCTTACTGCTCCCTAATATGGGGGATGTCCCCACTGGATCTGCAAAGGCCACTGGGCCACATATATTGACCAATGGCAGTTCTTAGTAAAGCCATTCATAATATCCAGGCTCCTCCATAACACTAAAACCCACACCCTCCAAAAGTACATCCAAGACCATGGGAGGATAGATGGGCCATTGGAGTCCAAGGTGTATTTTACAAAGGAAAATAAGCCAGCCCCTTTAACCCTTGGGCACCTATAGCCATGATTAACATTCCCTGCCAGCTGGGTCCCTTAGCACTTTGGCAATCCAGGTGTCTTTGAACATCAAATACTCTGAACAAATTCTAAACTCCCAATTACAAGACATAAATAAATCCAAGTCTCTGAAACCATGCCCTCTTCGATACACACACTCACGTGCCAAACCCTTACTTGGGGTGGAGGCCGTCTAACAAAACCTCCTCTGTTTCACCCATTCCTCTCCAAATGTCTCCCACTGCTTGCTCTATGCCCCCTTCCCATGCCCTCCCCTAGCCTCAATCCCGCTCACCAGTTACCAATGCCCCACACCCCACTTCCAACCGCTTGTCCCCAGTGATCTAAGCTCCCCTCTGGGAACCAGAGACAAGTTCTCTCAGCCTTTCCACACCAACTCCAGCGATTTGTTACCAACCATCCCTTTCTCCATTTAACAAGAACCTCCCCAATTGTCCGTGTTCCCAAAATGTCTCAATTTCAAAGCCAACCTGGGTACCCCAGGGAAGGCGATTCTGGTACAATGGTAGCCTTTCAGACTATATGTCCCCCAATCCAACCAGATCCAGTGTTTTGGTGGCAGTAGTCTCCCAACTGACCTTACATAGCCAATCTGAATTCTGCCGGCTCCTCTCAAGGACTTGTCCCCCCACGGCTGCATTTCTGCCGATAATGGTGGGCGGAAGTCTGACCATGGCCTTAACTGGGGCAGCAATGGCTGGAGGAGCATTCTGACCTCACATCATCACTGTTCTACTACATTTTCCTTCTCCATTCCCTAACTGCCTTTCCTCTTTCCTCACCAAACAAATTCGACAAATCAATAACCAAACTTTTAATCAGCTCTTCCTCAGACATTACCAACCTCTCGCCACAGAAGATGGCATTGTTTCCTCATCTGGTCCACAAACATCTCATCTGGGCATTGGGTCAGTTCCTTGATGGCCTCCAGGAAGGCTCTTGGCTTCTGCAAACCCCCTTCCACAAGCCAGACAGCTTGAACGAGGCAATCACTGATCTATGGCTTCAAGGGACCTTCCAGCTTCTGAAGCCCGCCCGAGGTTACTGAATTCTGTACCTTCCTTCTGACCCTCTTACTCCTCCTGACTCCTCCCTCACTGGTCCCACTTTCAGTTATGTTAGATTAGTGACTCCCATTTCCTCGATCTTCACTCCTAATTAGCAGGAAGCAGCCAAAGAGAATGGTGCCCACTTACTCAATACCTAACAACTCATTAGTAAAACAAAAAGTGGAAATGAAGAGTTCTAGCAGGCCCAAGTGGCAACCATGGATGGTGCCAACAGGTTTTGCCTTTTACCTTTCTCCTCTCTCTAAACCATTCCTAAAGCTAGCCACCAAGGTCTATTTCCTTATTTGGCCACTGATTCATTCCGAGACTGATAACCCAGGTCCAACTATCAAAACATCAAGGTCCCTCAATTAAAATTCATTATTTTGACTAACTTAATCAAAACACACTCAATCAGAACTTACCGACACATCCTAACTCATGCTAACACAGATCTCCCTTTCCTCCTCATTAAATGAACATTTGCAAAGCCATTTGCTGCTGTTTCTGCCCAGTTCAGATTCAGCTACCTTGTCTTTTTGTCTTACTTAATAAAGAACCTCGTTGCATTTGGTTTGTGCTTGGAAAATGGTGTTTGGGTGTGGTCCGTGCCTAGTCTGGGGTCCTGGGTCCCTTCAACATTACCCTCTCCAAGAATTCAATCTGGGGGTTCTGGGGAGAGTAGGAAAACCTCTCCAGCCTGCTAGTTTAATGTGGCCTGCAGAGGTGTACGAAGACGGGAAACCACCAAAGTGAAGACGCTCTGGTAGAGAAAAGGCACTGTCCAATTGTCTTAGTTATGGTTTCTGTCCATTAGCAACTCGGGCAGGAAAAGGTTTATTTTGCTTACACTTCCATATCATAGTCCATCACCTAGGCTATCCAGGGCAGGAACCTAGAAGCAGGGACTGAAGCAGAAACTATGAAGTGCTGCTTACTGTCTTGCTCCCCACAGCTTGTTCAACCTGCTTTCTTATAGCAGATGTGAGAAGGCCCAGCTCAGAGTGGCGACATCTCTGGGTACATCAGTCATTAACCACTAATCAACAAAATGCCCTACAGGCTTGCCTACAACCTGGTCTTGTGGAGGCATTTTCTCAGTTGAGGTTCCCTCCTCTCAGACGACTCTAGCTTGTGTCAAGTTGACATAAAACTGGCCAACACAGCAACACAGACTGAGAAGCAGCATACGCCATAGGAAACACAAGACTCCACAAGTTCTCCTTGTCTTCTCTCCCTTCAGTGCATATAACTGGCAGACTTCAATTTTCTAGAAAGCACCCTCTCCAACACTTCATCCTTTTAAAAAATCTACATTAGCCCTTAGGATTCCCTTGTTAGTATAGTTTTAACAGTGTTTTTACTTCATTGTACTTTGTTTTGTTGTGGGTGTTATGTGTGTGGATTATACGTGTGAACGTAGTACATGCATGGACGTGTGCAGGTCAGTGTGCTCATGCACATGCATGCAGAAGCAACAGCAGAGCATTGGCATCTCTGTCTTTCCCTCTGCCTTGTTGCCTTGAGACAAGGTCTCTCACGGAACTCCAATCTCTCAGTTCTGGATAAGCTGACTGGCCACAAAGTTCGCATGATCCACCTGTCTCCAGCCCCAGTGATGGGGCCACAAACACATGTATGTATGCCTCACTTCATACATGGGTGCTAGAGGTGAGCAGCTAAGTCTTCACGCTTGCAGAGACATCTCCCTCGCTTACTTTACTGCATGTAGTCAACCATTTTTTTATTTTCTATTTCCTTTCATATGTGAATCAAATTTTGTCTAATTTTTAAAAAATTATTGGCCAATCCATTTACTCCTCTGTACTTTGTCTCCTTTTCCCCCCTCCCATGTTTTCTCCATTTCTTTCCCCTTTCCACTACCATATTAGTGGTACCTTTATATAATTTTGACATTCTTGAACACTCTGTTGCCATTAATTTTTATTCCTCTTCTTATGTTTATCTAATTTTGTTGTCTAGCTTTTCATTATTAGGAATTATTTTACTGTAGTTTTTTTCTTCTTTGTGTGTCTTCCTAACAGCTTGTTCTTTCCTCTTCCAGTGCACGGCATCCTTCTCTTCTTTTCTCTCTCTTCTGGGTAGCTTTCTCCTCCTCCATTTCCACAGTTGTGCTTTCTCCCATCTACTTACTATTTGCACACTTACCCTAGATAACTCCTAACTTCACGGCACATTCCCCAGTTGCCCTATTATTTTCTGTGTGATGCATTATTTTTGCTTTAATCAATTTTAACTGCTTTTCTGTATCTTCTATGGTTTGGTGTTGGCACTATTACAGCTGTTTATTATTTCCTCTCTGGATGGTATGAGGATGTAAGTCTTTAAGAGTAAACTCCTCAATGAGGAGATCCCCAAGTAAGATGAGAAGAGAAATGCAAACCAACAAATGAAAAAAATATAAACATAAAGACAAAAATAAGTAGACAGACAGACAGAGAGATAACTTCTGCAGAGCAAATGAAGCAGTCACCAGAGTAAAGGAACTCCCTATAGAATGGGGAAAAACTTTACCAACTGCACACCTATTGGTGAAATTATTAAGGCCACTCCACATAGTTAAAAGGGAGGTTTATTTAGTGGGTAACTTACAAATGAAGGGATAGGTAGGTTACAGGGTCTGGGAAAGGTGAAGCACAGTCCGGCGGTGTTCTCTGGAGAACTCTACTTGGTCTACCTCCAGCATCCAGGGTCCAGGAACCAAGAGAGCCTGCCCATCTGTATCTCAGGTCTTCAGGGTCCTCTCTCGGCCCCGCCTTGTAGGTGTGACAGTTACCAAAGCCTCATTGGGGGTTGGAACTTCAAGGTCAAAGCTGGAATGGCTACCCACTACACACACATCACACAGTGTATTGATATCTATGATATATAAAGAACTGAACCAATTAAACCCCCAGAATAAATTATCTAATCAACAGATGAGCAAGTGAGCCAAAAAGACTTCTCAAGAGAAGAAATATAAATCGCCAGCAGACATGGAAAAGTGTTAACATTCTTAGCCATCAAAGATATTCAAATTAAGACTTCTTTGAGAATCCATCTCATTCCAGCCTGAGTGGCTGTCATTAGGAAAGTGGATGACAACACATGTTGGTAAGGACAAAGGAAAAGAAGGGCCCCTGTACCTTGTTGGTGGGATAGAGCCTGGTCCATCTACTGTGGAAATTCAGTGTGTAACTTTAAAAAAATAGCATCAACAAATATGGCCATATCACTTTTCCAGATAATCCAGAAGGACCCTAAGTCAACATACCTCAGAAATAATTACACAGCATGCTTATTGTTGCACTATTCACAATAGCTAAGAAAATGAACCAGGATAGACATCCATCCATGGATGGATGGATAGATAGATAGATTGATAGATAGATAGATAGACAGATAGATAGATAAATAGATAGATATAAAAATAGGCAGACAGACAGTTAGAATATGTGCATATGCAAAGAATGTTAACACTCTTCCATTCAAATGTGATGATTTTGTTTTTCCTTATGTCTGTATAAAATACAAAATCATCACATTTGCATGAAATGGGTGAGACTGACACTTATTGTGCTAAGCAAAATAAGCTGGCCTCAAAAAGATAATGCCATGATTTTTATATGCAAAACCTAGATTTAAAGAATATATATATATAGATATATGTTTAATATATATGTTTAAAATGGTATGGTATTCAGCCTAGAGGGAATATGTACATTGCATAACACAATGTTGAACACACCATAGTCAGACAAATCATGATAGTTATTATTGCTAGGAACAGTGGCACTTGCCTATAATCCTAGTGCTCAGGTAAACCTGAAGTTCAAGGTCAGACTGGGCTACACATCACACACACACACACACACACACACACACACACACACACACTGTTGTCATGATTCTTCAAACTGCAGTCCAGTATCCATCTTCTGAGACACACTCTTACTTATGTCAGAGAATTCTGAAAACACACCCTCTTTGTGAGGGTCCCACAAAAGCCCCTCGTTCTCAAAACTCTTCTCTTACTGTTTCTGTCATACACCCAACAACTAACTGTTGGACTTCAGCGTTATTTTTATGTGTCATACTGCCACAAAATACTGTTAAGTGTTGTGTCTCCGCAGCTGAATCAAGCACATTAAGAGCACAGCTTGTACTATTAAAGTTCTATGCAGACTATGTCTCCAGCACGTGCTACATACTTGTTGATTTAATGTGCCCAGCCCCTGAATCCAGCTCTTTGAATTTCTGTGGAGTGCTTGAAACAGTTCCAGCATTTTCTCCTCCCACACAGAAAACCGATCTGGCCAAGAATATGGGGAAATGGAAACATCATTTCTCACTTATCCTCTTTGCGAGTTTCTCCCGCCCATTTTCCTCTTCAGTTTGCCAAAGTCTTTCAAGTCCTTAGGAGCCCAGGAAAGAGCTGGTTTGGGAAGCTGACAAGAAAGGAATGCAACATTGATTGTGAAAGGGAGCGAAACAGTTGAGAGCTGGAGCCAAAATCCCCAAAAAGAAAAGTTATTTAAATTGAATTTCTAAAAGGAGCCTTGATTCTTGGAGTATGTTTATTTCCCTTGAAGCTTGGGAGATTTTCCAAAGGACGCCAAAGCCAAAATATTTCCAATTAGGAGTAGTAGACCTCAGCCAGCCAAGAATCTGCTAACTCACTTGGAACCAGCCACAAAGAATGCTGTCACCCCCTTCCCCTGGGAAAGCATTTCCAGTTTCAAAGCCTTAAAGTGTTCTAAGAAGTTTTCTCAAGTAATAATTCATAAATGTTAATATTAATGGGGAAGAACACAAGGATTCTGTTTTCTGTTGATACATTTATATATGAAAACAGACAAGATTCTTATTATATAAGAATTTCACATCTTTTCAAACAAAACCTATAGTAGCTGAAGAAAAAAGAGGATGTGATATTAAATTTTATTTATTTAAATTACATACATTTCTTTATGTATTTGTTTGTTTTTATTTATTATGCATTTGTCATAGAGTACAAGTAGAAGGTCTCTCCTTCCACTATGCCCTGTGCACGGACTGAACTCAGATTACCACCTGCTGTGGGATGTCTTTCTGTATGCTGTGAATATATGTTGCTCCCATGGCTAATAAATAAAACTGTATTGGCCTATGGCAAGGCAGAATGGAGCCAGGTGGGAAATCCCAGAGAGATAGAGAGAGAGGGGAAAGGCAGGGTTGGGCAGATGCTACAAGCCACCAAGAGAAGCAGGATGTGAGAGAACAGGTAATGCCACAAAGCCACGTGGCAAAACATAGATTAATTAAAATGGGTTGAATTAAGCTATAAGAGCTAGTTAATAATGAGCCTGAGCCATAGACCATACAGTTTGCAACTAAAATAAGCCTCTGTGTGTTTACTTGGGACCGAGCGGCTGGGGGACCCGAAGGAACACAGGAAAACTTCCAGCTACAACCACCCTTGGTGGCAAACACCTTCATTCACTGAGCTATCTCTAAAGCTCATGATACTCATTTTTAAAACTCCACACCTATACTAAAAGCAACAGTATTTCTAGTGGGCTTCTTCTCTATATCCCCCTCAAAATATTTGAAAGCAATACTCTAAATATGGTTTTAAAATACTCTATTATACCAACCTGTACAACCAAATGTCAACCATCATTTTTGATTGATTAAGAGTTGGGCATTGTAGAATCTACTTGTAATCCAAGCACTTGAAAATCAGAAGCCAAAGAACTGTCAGTTCAAGGCCTACCAGGACTATATAGTAAAAACAAACAAACAAACAAACAAAAAAACAGAGTGGTTGATTAGCAGCCATATCTTGTTGCCCATTTAAATTCCACAGATTTGTTATGAGTGCCAGGGGCCTACAAGGAAATAGGTTAGGTTCTCTGAGAACATAGAAGTGAATAAGAGATCCCAGCCTTTGGAACCAGAACTTGGTGGAGTAGTCAGAAACCTGCAGCCAGTGATGATAAAGAGAAAACTGGCACAAAGTGGCATTTCTAAACAGTGGGAATAGAGGGCTAGACACTGTTGTTCTGTGAGAGGGGATGGGTAGATAGGAAACCAGAAGGTCAAAACTCATCCACAGATGGTTCATAGGGAGATAACCTCTGATCAAGAAGAAATATTTGTGGGGAAAATCTTTCCAAACAGAAGAAACAGCTCAAAACAAACAAACAGAAAAGCTTACAGAAAGAACTTGGGGGCAGGGCTAGAAAGATGACTCAGCAGTGAAAAGCACAGACTGCTTTAGCAGAGGATCCTATGTCAGGCAGCTCAAAATCACCTATAACTCCAGTTCCACCCTTCCAACCTCTGTGGGCATCTGTACGTGCTGTGGCATGGTCTGTATGTCGAATTGCTCTGATTGGTCAATAAATAAAACACTGATTGGCCAGTGGCTAGGCAGGAAGTATAGGCGGGACTAACAGAGAGGAGAAAAGAAAGAACAGGAAGGTGGAGAGAGACACTGCCAGCCACCTCCAGGACAAGCAGCATGTGAAGATGCTGGTAAGCCACGAGCCACGTGGCAAGGTATAGATTTATGGAAATGGATTAATTTAAGCTATAAGAAGAGTTAGCGCCGGGCGGTGGTGGCGCACGCCTTTAATCCCAGCACTTGGGAGGCAGAGCCAGGCGGATCTCTGTGAGTTCGAGGCCAGCCTGGGCCACCAAGTGAGCTCCAGGAAAGGCGCAAAGCTACACAGAGAAACCCTGTCTCGAAAAACCAAAAAAAAAAAAAAAAAAAAAAAAAAAAAAAGAAGAGTTAGCAAGAAGCCTGCCACGACCATACAGATTGTAAGCAATATAAGTCTCTGTGTTTACTTGGTTGGGTCTGAGGAGCTGTGGGACTGGCAGGTGAGAGAGATTTGTCCTGACTGTGGGCAAGGCAGGAAAACTCTAGTTACATGTATGTATGTATACATGCATATACACATAGATAAAAAATAATGGTTTTCAATTTTGTGTGTGTCCATTGCCTGTTGTTGGTGCTGGTACACACAGGCTTGTACAAAAAGGGAGATGATCAAGAGTTCAATGTCAGCTCCTTCAGCATGGCTGAGGACTCAGGCCTAACATGCTTCCAATTACAGAGTCTCAAAGGGCAAGCACAGACTCAGGCTCAAGAAGGCAGTAGTGAAGTTACTGTACCTGGCAGACAGAGCCGCGCAGGACGAGGAAGAAGGACCTCAGAACCCAGGGACACAGGTGGGAGCCAGCTGAGGTCAAACCCATGCACAGGGAGCCTCCCACACTGACCACACCTCCTGCAGCCGGTGTCTGTAGTGACAGCCATGGTGGCGACCCCAGGCCAGGATGCAATGACTTGATTGTTATCAGCTGGAAAAGCTGATTTGGGGCAACCGTTAGACTTTGCCTGTCTATTTAATACAAAGAAACTGGTCTCCTCAATTTTGGGGCTTTGTGTGGCTGATTTTTTTAGAAACATATCAAGCTAGCCTTCCTTTCAGGGAGGCTAGGGAGTGGCACAGGGCATGTGGCAACATGCGCAGTTCTGCTATAACAGCATGCTTTCTTCACAGGAATGCTTCAAAATATGTTTCCCTTGCAGATGATTGCTGAAACACTTTTATGATCGCATTACAAAAACCATCAAAACTGTTCATAACTATTATTATTATGAAGCCATTTGACAATTGTTTTATGTGCTTGAAAGAAACTATGTGTCTTAAATATAATAGAAAACAATGTAGAAAAAAACAGTTGGAAAAAATCAACATTTTTACCTTGATCAGCCTAATCTCATCCTCTATCATGTTTTTGTGTGTGTGAGTACATGTGGGCATGCACATATAAGTACAGATGTACATGCTCTTGTGTGAGGGGAGGAGCGTAGGCCAGAGGACAATTTTGAGTGTATCTCAGGTGCCATGTACTTTTTTTTTTTTTAAAGCAGGGTCTCTCACTGGCCTGGAACTCATGGCATCGTCTAGTCTGGCTGG
Organism: Peromyscus leucopus; assembly: GCF_004664715.2. Taxonomy (NCBI): domain Eukaryota; kingdom Metazoa; phylum Chordata; class Mammalia; order Rodentia; family Cricetidae; genus Peromyscus; species Peromyscus leucopus. Next base: position 5,198,949 of record NC_051075.1, read on the forward strand.
CCAGTGAGCTCCAGGGACCTTCGTGTCCGTTTTCCCAGCACTAGAATCACAACAACCCGCCCCTACACACGGATTTTTTCTAATGTGGGCTCTAGGGATGAAACTCGGGCGAGCACTTGGCCAGCTGTGTCCTCCTCAGGTCTCAGATGCACCGTGCACAAGAGTTTTCTTTGGTAGCTCATTCAAGAACCATCGACACAAAATCTGCACTATTAACCCAAGCTCCCAGCATGTCTGATCCACTCCCCAGCTGTCTTTCACCCTGTTCCCAGCCTCTAATTTATATAACTTTTCTTTTTACCCAAATGAGAATAGATTGTGCGTCATTTCACAGTGTAATGGCAATGTAATTATTACGTACGTGCTCCTCTGTGAATAGAGTTTCCAATGAAGAAAAGGGGTGAACTATTTTTGGAAGGGTAGTCTGGCTTCCTTCTAATACCATCCCCAAACTCACATTTTTTTTTCTCTTCAAGAATTCATTCTCTGGTGAGGAAGCAAAATACATTCAAGAGTGAGAAAAATCAGAAAGTCCAGTCTGTTGACAGAACACACATGGAGCAAGGTAACCTAAGAAATGGCAAAACAGTTGTGCGGCTAGACTTAAGACCACGTTTGCAGATCAGGGAGCATTGAGCCGGAGGCAGGAAACGAGTTATGCTTTTTAGCATACAGAGTTTGACTGTCCCACAAAAGGATTTTGAGCCAGCCGGTAAGAAAGCCAGTAGGTCTCAGGAAAGCTTTGTCTCTGACCTAAAGAAGTGCTGGGAAGAGAATACCCGAAGAGATGAAGATGTGGGGAACTGATGTGGGCGTGACTAGGTAAGCAGAAGGGCCAAATGGGACATGTGGAGAGGCTGGAAGGGAGTTTTCAGTCCCTAGACCCAAGTTTGGATTGTGTTTCCATAATCCCCTACCATGGAGTTTATCTCAGCAGAGAAGGAGTGGTCTTTATTTTATAATGCTGCTTCATTCATTTTGTTTTGGTTGTTTTTTAATTAAAAACATAGTAACTGGTACTTTTCAGGATTTAAGTGTGCCGCACAACTCTGGGCCAGGCATCTTATATTCAGGTACTTTTCTAATCACCAGCAAATGAATGAGGTTACAATTATCTCCTCCTTTTTTTAGGAAAATGAAAGATTAATAACTTTGCTAAAGGGCTTTGTAGGTAAGAATGCTTGCTTCCCAAACATGAGTGCCTGAGTTCAAATCCCGGGAGCCATGTAAGACACAAAAGAGGGTAACGCTGCACGGGTGTCTGGAACTCCAGTGCTGTGGGTGGCAGAGACAGAGGATCGCCTGCGCTTGCTGGCTGCCAGCCTAGCTCCAGGTTCAGAAGACCCTGTCTCCATAAAGGGGAGAGTGATGGAGAAGGACACCCAACATCCTCCTCTGGCCTCTCTACACACACACACACACACACACACACACACACACACACGCTTTCACATCCACACTCACAAAAATAAAATAAAAATGTTTTTTAAGATTTATTTTTATTATTTTTACTTATATGCATGTGGGAAGTGGGGGTATATGCACATGAGTAGTACAGGCACCCCCAGAAGCCAGAGGTGTTGGATCCGGCTGGAGCTGGACAAGCGGTTGTGAGCCACCCAACACAGACACTGGGAACCAAACTCAGGTCCTCTTCAAGAGCAGCAAACGTCCTTTACTGAATCACTCACGCAGACCAATAATATTAGTTTTTAAAGAATGTTGCTAAGAGAAGACTTCAAGAAGGTGGCCCTGAGGGGCAGGGGGCTGCTCTGAGTAGCCTGAGAGATGCACATAGCCTTGAAGAAGAGATGCAGCAGCAGAGGATGAACCTGCGGAGCACATGGTGTCTCTGGAACAACTAAAGAAGGCATGTCTTAGGGAAAGATGCTTCTAAAAAGTGATTTCATGGAAATGGGGAGAAAAAGATGTTAGTATAAGCCTCTTGAGCCACATGAGTGTCCAGACCCCTCCCCCCAAGGACCTCCAACTGAGAGGTTCCACCCACAGGACACTCTAACTGCCCTAATGCTGGGCCAGACCCTGACCTACAGAGTAAAAAACCCAAACTCTGGACATGAAATCCTACTAGTCCCATCCTAGAAAGCTCCACCCTGAAAAGTTCCCCCTCATCCTTATCCCCAAGAAACTCTTCATAAGCCCTGCCTTCTGCTCAGTTCTCTGCTGTTTCCTGAGCAGAGGCAGCCACCCTCCTGGGGTTTTCCCTCCCAATAAATCTCTTGTGTGCAGTTTGTTGTGCAGTGTGACTTTGTGGTATTCCTTGGCTCCCAACTGGCAGGGTACTTTTCCATCCGAGCTGTAACACTCACAGGCAGAACCGGGCAGTGGAAAGGAGCGGAACTAGAGGTGTGACATTGGCACAGGTATGGGAGCACAGGACCCAGGCTACAAGCGGGATGGTCACCATACTGTGTCCTTTACTATTCAATAACTCTAGAAAATTGATCACAAAGTTGTAACCAGCTGTAACAGGGTATGTTGGACATTTGATAAGTTAAAACATAGTAATCCCGGTGTTCCACATCTTTCTGTACATTTCTACCTCTCCTCACAAATGCTATTGTGACTTAGCCTTATTCAAATGTGTCTGGGATTCTAAAAGCAGAACTTCCAAAAGTGGAAAAGAAGAGTGGTTATTTTATGAAGGGTGGTCTGGTTTCTTTCTAATACCACCCCTGGATAGACAGAGCCATTAAGGCAGAGTCTTAATGATCTCCAACTCCCTAAGTCCTACATTTGGTATTGTTCACATTGGTTCAATCCCCATAGGAATATCTTTACATTATAGAAAGCATTGTACTGAAACACTTTGGATGGTTAAATTTAAGAATACACACATTAAAACCTCATTGCTCAAGGAGTAAGACTCAATATCTCATCAAATTCTTACTGCTCTAAGAAAATGAAAAAAGAAAAAAATAGATCCTAGATACACACTATTCCATCTAACAGTCATTGGTAATTCCAAGTCTATGATTTCAGCTTCCTTTATTGGCCATCCAAAAGCCTATGATTCACTGCATAGTTTAGCATTGACTTGCAGACTCAAAGGAGAACTCTGCCAGGCCTCTATCCACAGCTTTCATGGGTCCTAAATCCAGCCCATTCCCGGGATAGCTGTTAACATGGCCATCTGTTTGCTGAGTGTGGATGCATACCCTGAGCCATATCTCCAGAGTGAGACAAATGTTTGTCAAAAGGCGCAAACTGCATAGAGCTCACTTGAAAGCATGAGCTACAGTGCTTTTCATCCCATTTAGCAGCATTCTTCAAAATATTCCTTCTTCACTGTGATTGGGAAATTATTACATGTGTTTTTCTAACACTTCGCCCCCTATGTGAGTACATTCTATAAATTCATAACTGAAGACTCTCTAAACCTGTCATACCAAACAGGAGCTTGCTTCTGACACTTGGGTTCCTAACACTGAAAATTAAAAACGCATGCAGGGATGAGGAAATGGCTTGGTGTGTGAGAGATGTGTACATACACAAACATGAGGATGTGAGTTCTGATCCCCAGCACAGACGTAAAAGGCTGGTGTGGCTGCCTACACGCCTGTCATACCCTCACTGAGAGCTCAGCGGACAGCCAGCCCAGCCAAAATGCCAAGCTTCCTGTGCAGTGAGAGACCCTGTTTTCAAGGCAAGAAGGAAGAAAACAATGGAGGAAGAAGCCATGTCCTGCTCTGGCTTCCACATGAACATGTGTGAACTCACATACTCAAACATCCATGCATGCAACACATAAACACACACATACATACACAGACACGCGCACGCGCGCGCGCGCGCGCACACACACACACACACACACACACACAGCAACGATTTCATGACAAGATTATAGCCAGATACTCTCAATCTCATGGTTAATATTCAGTTTTAAAGATTCCAAATTAGTTTATTCTTATATACTTTCATAAATTAAAAGCATTCCATTCACAAACTTTCATAACTGAATTAAGAGTCTCTGCCAATTTCATCCCATTAGCTCAGAGATGAGACTCACAATAAGATAGCACAATGTTCTTGCAGAGACAATTTTTAGGCTACTAAAGAAGCTAGAGATGGAGAAGAAGAAGAATACACCAGAAATGGAAGACTACACTTGCTGCAGCCAGGGAAGGGAAGAGAGCAAACGGAGACAAAGCTATAACTCCCACAGCCCTCTCCAGTGACACTTCCTTCAGCAAAACTCCATGTCCTCAGATTGACACAACCTCCCCAGACAGCACTACCATGTGTTACCCCATCCTAAGGGAACATTCCTCTAGAAACCACTGCACTGGAAAACAGGACTATTGACTGTGATTGACATGGTATACCTTTCCTGAGCAATCATTCATTTCAGTGATTACAACCTATTGTGCAGATTGTTTCAAGAGGTTAGAAATTGGTGTGTAAACTATATTTTAAGGGATACAATTAAAAGTTACTCTGGTGAAATAATCTGTTTCTATTAAGGGAACTAACTGTTATGAAGAGTTTACAGTTACAAACATAAATGTGTCATAATTCATAAGTAAGACAACTTAGCTCCTATGAAAACAATTTGTCTGTTTAAAAAAAGTTTTGTTTCCTAGCTTTATTTCCAAAGCAAAAGACATACTTATGTTTAACCATAAATTTAAGATGTTCTTAATATTCAGAAATGTCTGTATCAGAATGACATAGTATCGTGAACTTTTTTCAAAATACATGATAGCATTTAGGTAGATAAAATTTAATTAAAATAAAATTATTCATGTATGGATAATTGTTGAAGCTGTATGATGTATATAGCCTTATCCCTTTATTAATATGTCTAATTTTTAATAATAGAAATATTATGTAGGTAGTTACCAGGACACTAGTATAGCATCTATAGATATCCACTAAAGTTAGAATGTATGCAAGAGTGAAGCGGGAGCCAAGGTGCTGTGCACCATGGACAAAGCTTTATGAGAGAGAGGAGAGCGCCCGCACCTGGAACCCAGTATACAGCCTATACTACATGGGCTCGAAATCATGATCTTCCCACCTGAGCCCCCGAATGCTGGGACTGCGCAGTACAGCCCTCACCCTGCTGGTCATGCACGACTGACGCTGTCTGAGAATGAGAGCCCTGGGCAGCACTCTGCTCTCCACTACCGGTCGCTGTTTATAGCCTGGCTTCTCCCACTGGCCTCCCATGTCACCTAATTGTGTACATGAAGAAAAGAACACCAAAAATCCAAAGGAGAGGGTGTGTGTGTGTGTGTGTGTGTGTGTGTGTGTGTGTGTGTGTGTGCTTGTGTAAACAACCTTCGATGTCATTCCTTGGATAGTGTTTGCTTTTCTTTTATTTTCTTTAATTTTATTTATTTATTGATTGATTGATTGATTGACACAGTGTTTCTCACTGGCCTGGAGGTCACTGAGTAGAGCAAGCTGGCTGGCTAGAGGACCCAGCACTGGGCTCACAAGCATGTAATCATACTCAGCTGGTTTCCACGTGGGTGAGATGTCCACCTCAGGCCCTCATGCTTGTGTGTCAAGCACTGTGTCACCTGGACTGAGCCGTCTCTGCAGACCCAAAGGACAGGCTTTCACCCAGTGCATATGAAACTCTCTCTGTGGCCTGCTGTTTACCCCAAGTGCTCCCTTCAGCTAAGGGGGCACTCAAGTCCCTCCCCCTCCCCCGCTTAAGCTAAGAGAGCGTTCAGTCCTCACTCTTTCCCCCAGGAAGATCCCAAAGGGCTCCCCAACCCATCTCCTTAGTTCACACACTGACTGACACCCTCTAGTAGAACTCTGACGAGGGAGGACCCACAAATCATGAGATTAACCCAAAAAAATACTGAAAAAGAGAGCCCCGTCTCTCGGGCCCGCCCAGTCGTCTACCATGTTGCAGCCAGGTGTAATTCCTCCCAAACGGAAGCAGACCCTGGTGTTCTTTCCAGCGATGTCGGAGAAAAGTGAAAAGAGGATCTCAAATGGAATCTATCAACCAGCTCAAGAAGCCATGATGCCAAGAAGATTCTGACTTTCCAGCCACACGCCAGCAGTTAAAGTATCAGTGCCTCCTTACTATCGCCCCATAATGCCCTTTGTCCTCCCCCAGGTCACTGTGCCACCCTTCCTTCTTCTGCACAGTAACGAGGCAAAGAGCAGGCGAGGAGAGCCTGACGAACACAGTGAGCGTCCAACAAGATCCTGAGTCACTGCTGGAATCCTGCTGGACTTACGGCTGTGTCCTTTGTACATTCTTCCCTTCTGATAGGAAGTCAAAAGGGAAAGTCTTACACCATATCAGGATTTCCAGCGGGACTCACACTCTTCCCTGCATTTAATTTTATGTACTTCTCATTCTAATACACACACACACAGACACACACACAGAGACACACACATACACAGAGAGAGAGAGAGAGAGACATGCACACAGAGACACACACATACACACAGAGAGACACATATGCACACAGAGAAACACACTCATACACACAAAGACACACAGAGAGACATATACATATACAAATACACACACACACACACACACACACACACACACACACACACACTCACACTTCAACTGATATTTTCCCTGTGCAAGAGCAAACCAGTCTCAACATTCAGCGATCCCTGACAACATGTGAAAGGCTCGGAGCTACCTTGGTGTGCTTCCTGTGTACATTCGGTTCCTTCCATGAATGATGTAATAAAGCCAGATAATTTTTATTACACTCATGACAGTGCTGTTTTATTATGACTTCACTGTTAGCTTTATGTTACAGACCAAGTGGCAGCTTCCAAGGGCAGTGGAAGTTTCCCTGTGTATCACTGTTTTAAACGTAGTAAGAGGGTAGCTAAGCAAAAACCTGGGACTTGTGAGTGTCATGGCCCATGCCCTCAGCCCAGCACTCAGAAAGTGTAACCTGGTGGGCCTCTGTGAGTTCAAGGCTGGCCTGCTCCACATATCAAGTTTAGGATTAGACAGATTTACAAACAAAAACAACAGAACAAGAAATCGGGGTCTTGACTATCTGCACAGAGCATTCTGTCCTACACATCAAGGACAACATTGTTTTCACAAGGATTGTTGAAAGCAGGGCCTATCTGAAAAAAAGTTCCAGGTGATATCTAAAGAGTGTTTTCTGTCTGTAAATTTTCCCACATAGCTGGACAGTGGTGGCACACGTCTTTAATCCCAGCATTCGGGAGGCAGAGACAGGCAGATCTCTGTGAGTTCGAGGCCAGCCTGGTCTACAAAGCAAGTTCCGGGACAGACAGGGACACACAAAGAAACCTTGTCTGGAAAAACAAACAAACAAAAACAAAAACAAAAAATATTCCACCTAAGATACAGCTGCCTGAAAAGCAGACTGGTGTTTTCCATAGACATCAGCCAGTCCAGACAACTGGATTTTATGTCTAGTTCAGGCAACAACTTGAGTCAGAATAATTGGCCTTAGTGATAGAGTATAGAAACATAAAGAACCCGTTGTTGCTTTGAGCTTACTACACATGCTTTTTCCTGCCCCTGCCACTTTGAAATGGAGGCTGAGGAAAAGCTACTCAGTGTCTGGCTTCTGACATTACAGACATCACTTCTGTTTCTGTTAGAGAAAACGTCTTCCAGTTACACTTAGCAATGGAGAGACCAGGGTACATGGGAAAACAGGAAATCAATAGTGCTTCCACATCCCCCCCAACATGGCTTTCAGTGAGCTAGATAGCCAATCTGCCCACTGAAGCCACGTGGAAGAACTCAGTTCAGTTAAGTGGGAAGTTTAGGTTCCCTGCATTGTTAAGAGGGTAATTCATGTTAATGTATTCTACAACTTAATGAGAATCACATGCAGCATGATATCAGCTAGAATAACATCCACTGCCACCCAAGGTCAGGGGTGAACTTTTTAACCCAGCCATCCTCTTTAAAAAGAAACATCTCTGCATTTATCAAATAGCATTGACTTGGGGTTCCAGAATGCTGTTCATTTTACCCAAGTAAACAATTGTAAGAAAAAATATCACTTACACTACTGAAATGAAATTTGTAATAACCCTTCACATTGAGCCAAGTTCTTAAATCAATGAATGTCATAATGCATATATGTAAAATGGAGCAATTAAAAATAGATGCGGTTGTGGAACTGGGTTGTCCCCTTAATATAAAGCTATATGTCAGCAATCTTCAGGAATATGTTCACTCCAGCTAACTACTCAGACATTTTTTCACACTTCTTGTTTCTGCCTCTGCAGGAAATTTTTAAATTTTTATTTTATGCGTATAAATATTTTGCACACAAGTCTGTCTGTGCACCGTGTGAGACTGATGCCCACTGTTCAGAAGAGAGTCTGCAAGCCCTGGGCCTGGAGTGACAGGCGCTGTGAGCTGCCGTGTGGGAGCTGGGGCTTGAACCTTGGTCCCGGGGAAGGGCAGCCAGTGCACTAACTGCTGAGCCATCTCTCTGGCCCTGCAGGAAGTCTCTTAAATAGCTGCGTTAGGAGCGTGTAAGTGTGTTTTTATCCCCACCTGGGTCGGAGACAGGCACTCAGTTCTAGCCCCTTGTCCTTAAGAGTGTGTGATCCAACTGTGTGTGTTATTCATGCTTTATCTTCTTTCATGGTCACAAGAAAAAACTGAGAAAAATAAAACCATAGGGACCTTTCTGACAAATTATGTCTTCCCTTTTATCTAAGATACCAATTTGATAGGAGATCCAGGCCTCAGCCCTTCTTGCTTGAATCTTCCTGTTTATAAACAAATTCATATGTTTAGAATGCTCAGGACTTCACTTTAATCTTAGCTAAGGAACCAAAACTACATAAACAGGAAGACTGAAAAAAATTTAACTTATTAACTAGACCCAGATTAGATATAACAATAAATCAAAAGACTGAGATTTAGAAGAGGCACTAACTAGCCTTTGAGTAACTATTTATATTCTTTTGATCTTTTATCTTTATAGTATTTAAAACTAATACACATTCATATAATTGAACGATGTTTTTTTTTACAAGATCTATGCTGTCCAGAGTGAACTGTTTCATTTTTATTTTATTTACTCATTTTTATGTGTATGAGTGCTCTGCCTGCATGTATGTGTGTGCCTGGTGCCCATGGAGATCAGAAGAAGGCATCAGACCCCTGGCACTGGAGTAACAGAGTTGTGAGCTGCCATGTGGGTGCTGGGAATTGAATCCAGGTCCTCTAGAAGCAGCCAACACTCTTAACCCCTGAGCCATTCCTCACCCTAATGGAATCACGTGTAAGTGCTGAGGCAAAATGACTCCTCCTGAATGTCACGGGGCCCTTCACTGATCTTGAGGGATACAGCTCTTAAAAAGCACTGGAAACATCTCTTTTCCTGTCATCTCTATGACCCACTATCAGAAAAATAAGGAATAAAGGTATCAGTAATAATTATAGAGAGCACATTTTCTCTTAGTGTGGTCTGCCTTATCTGCCTAGGCCTACATTTTTCCAAAATAAAAAATATAAGTGGAGGGTTGTGGTGATATTTTATGTGTGCACCCCAATAAAGCTTATCTGGGGATCAGAGGAAAAGCCAGCCACTATAGTAAACATAGAAGTCAGGCAATAGTAGCACACATTTAATTAGGAAGCAGAGATCCATCCAGATCTCTGTAAGTTCAAGGCCACACTGAGAACAGAGCCAAGCATGGTGGCACACGCCTTTAATCTCAGCACTAACCATAGAGGTCTGGAGGTCTGTACAGGCAGACAGGAAGTGACATAGCTGGGTGGAGAGAGGAAGTGAGATGCAGAACAGAAAGGCATATAGGCGTGAGTATACAGGAAGTAGGTCTCTCTGGAGGCTGAGGAGTCGGATGGGTGAGGTTGACTGTGACTTGTCCTATTCCTCTGATCTCTCAGTTTTCACCCCAATATCTGTCTCTGGGCTTTTTATTAATAAGACCATTTAGCAATTTGTCTTAGAGAGGATATATTCTGAGTGACTGACAATTTGTGCTTTAACCAGTCAACATGAAAGTCATAAATAATAATGATAAATAAGGGTGTGGGGCACAGCATCAAGCAACTTTCGTGATACAGTGAGGTGTTCTATCCATTTTTCACATCTCCTGACAGCAGAGAATAAACAGAACATAAAGACAGTGAATTCTGTTGTGTGTTTGCTTGTTTGTTAGAAACAAAATTTGGGTGTTGAGACACCAAAAGATTAAATGTTGTCTTTTCATGTATATATATGATAATGGCCTAAAATTCAAATTTATGTTTTCTTCTCTTTTTATTTTTCCAGTTATCAACAAAATATGGATTTCTTGTGACAAAATGACAAAAGTTAAGAAAATCATTTTTTAAAGTGAAGATAGCTTCCTATCATTAATTATAGCACTTTGGGCAAATATAATTTAAAAACATATTTCTATTATTTTTTCATTGTGTGTGTGACTCTGTATAGGGTATGCACACAAAAGTGTAAGTGACCACGGAGTCCAGAAGAGGGCCCTGGATATCATGGAGCTGAAGTTACAAGTGATTAGGACAGCACAACAGAAGGGCAGGAAGCCAAACTCAGGTCCTCTATAAGAACATTACAGGTGCTTAACCACTGAGTCACCTCTCCAGCCCTGAAATTATCTTCTTCAGAACAAACCTTAGATTCTAAGCTAAAGTGAAGTTTAAGACTACAAACCCATTTTTTCCCCCAAATAGTTTCTCTACAATTGCCTTATGGTGAAAAATCACCCATGTTTCACTGGAAGCTTAAGCATATACTAGGACATGCCAGGACTCGGTATCAGCCGCTAGTGGCCTTGTGTCCCTGGTAGAGCATCCGTTATCAGCAGGCTTCTGTTGCTGTGCCCCATCTGTTGAAACACTCTAATGGCTCTCAGCTCACCAAGCTCTGTCTTTGTTTAAGGCTATGCACCGTGGCAAAGCTCTGCATTCTGAGGGATCTGTCAGAACAGAAGAGCTGCTGTCCAGAGGACAGAGCTCCACGAGAGCTCTCACCTCACATTTCCATTGTGTGCTCTCTGAGGTTCATTCCTGAGTTCCTGCTACGCAGCTTCCAAAGAACAAGAAGAAAGTCTTGTCTGGACCAGATAACATTGGGATTGTTTTGACTAAAGGACACTACTGCTTTTTAGAACTGGTTAATGTTGTAGATAGACAGGCCTAAATTCCAATGAAGATGTTAGTTATACTCCTGTACCTCAGGTCAGGGAGAGAGAAAGGCTGCTTCCCAGGAATTGCTCTTAATATATATATCTATCATTACTTTTTAAGAATCAGAAAAAAAATTACCTGGAAATTTTATTTAAAAATTACATTCAGTTAACTAGATCACATGTCAGGGTACAATCTACCCTAAGGTGTTAGCACACTAAAAGAGAAAATAAACAAGTAAATAACACAATGATGATGTTGAAATAAATGGATAAATAGATAAATAAAAGATAGGAAAGAATAGAGGGATGGATAGATGGAGGGATGGATGGATAGATGGATAAATGGACGGATGGATGGATGGATAGATGAAAAAACAGTGTGTTTTAAGATTTACACACTCTAAGTGGTGGTAAAAGCTAACTCATTGCATTCTGTTCCATGGCAAATGAGAATCATCCCTTCACACAGTGAGTCTATGCTGTATAATCAGTCCACCCATTAGTCAAACAGACTGTCACAGGAGTTCAAGGCTTAAGTTCAAGCACTTCTTAGTTTTCTTAACAGTGGCTTCAAAGATAAAGTACTGTCTTTGGCAATTAAATATACCCACATACTTCTTGTAGGTAAAATGTCGGAAATGCTGGACTCAATAAGCAAAAAAGAAAACTATAGCTGGAGTTTTCCTGTGTCCACCTGGCTCCTTCAGCCGCTCAGACCCAAGTAAACACACAGAGACTTACATTACTTATAAACTATATGGCCATGGCAGGCTTCTTGCTATCTGTTGTGATATCCACAGCAGAAAACAATGTTCAACTTTCTAAGGTCTGTGATAAGAACAAACTTTGTATCATGAAATGTAAAAGAAGAAAGAAATTGCATTATAATAGCACCCCAAACCACAAAAGATACAGCCACAGCACCGTTGTTGCTCGGTTCTAAGATTCACTGTTATCTGGAACTGCAAGCATCCACTCAGGGCTACAGGATGTATCCCAAGAAGCAGCCCTGTGATTGTTTTTGCTCTGAGGAGGAAGGTGCTGTCCAAGTTCCTGCTCCACTCTGCTGCATCTGTGGGTTCTGCAGCACCATTGTTCAGTTCTGTGACGACTTCTATCCATGTGTTCTCTGCAACATGGTGGCTAAGAGTTGTTCGGGATTTCACAAGCACTTACCCCTCCCCAGAGCTGCCCCAGCAGACTTCTAGACCCTGGGTTACTCGTCACTCCCTCCAGGCATCCCAACTCCTTCCTTACTAAATGACAGAGTTGCCTTTTACTAAAACAAATTATTTTCCTTTTCAGTTATTTTACCCAAATACTGACTCTTCTGCCTAAATGTCACCAGAACCTCCCTTACCTTCTCATAACTGCCCAACTCAGCCTCCCCAATTTCTAAACATATTTACCAGAATTTTAATCCTTTAAAATACCTACTAAAGTAAGGGTGCCATATTTTGTTTTTTATATTCACACTGTTCAAATTAACTGAGAAGGCATACTTTTTAAAAAACAGGACCAGTTTCAGGGTGTTTAAATAAAAGGCTTTTCTAATAGTCTTTGACCTTGGACTTCTCCCTTAGAGTAGACTTTGAGAAAGATGGTTCTTTCTAATTCATAGATACTCTTTATAAAACAATTCAGGCACATACATTCCTACTCACCCTCTCCTCACTAGACCCCTTCCTCTCACGCACCTGCAGGTGACATCTGATCTAACTGGTTATGTCTGGATCTTGGTCCCAGCCCCTCTTCCTGATAAAGTCTGTGAGCAACTGTGTCTTACCATCAGCTGGGGACATGTGGGTAGCAGCTAAACAGCTAGAGATAGCAACACAAATGGAGATAAACTTTCGATACCACTAAGAAACCGAACCTTGGGATCTTTGATCCAAAATGAAGCCAAGCAACTTTCATAATCTGAGCAGGAGTTTTCATTAAAGGCACACATTTTTAAAGGCCATAGTGAATGAATAGCCTTCTTTAACAACTTTTAAGATTTTACACACACACACACACACACACACACACACACACACACACACTCATATACTTTTAGAAAAAAACACTATTAAAAGGACCTTAAAATAAAGGGCAATAATCTTGGTCTCTACCCTCCCCTTCCCTCTCCCCATCCACCGCTTCCTGTTTTTGTTTCTCCTTTTATTTCATGCAGTGGTTCCCTCTCCCCCCTCAAAATAACATGCACATAACACATCCTTTTTTTTCTTTTTTGAAACTAAAATAATTACGTTATTTGACCCTTCCTTTTCTTTCCTGCAAGTCCTCCCCCTTCTTCCCTCTCAAATTCATGACTTCTTTTTCTTTAATTGTTATTGCTAACTCTATGTTCATAAACATATAAGTGCAGCCTTCTCAGTCCATTTAGGTTACTTGTGTAATATGTTTTCGGGGCTAACCACTTGATATTGGGTGACCAGTTGTGGAGCTCTTCTCTGCAGAAGACAAATTCTCCTGTTCCCAGCATTCATACTGCCTGTGGTCCCATGATGTCTTCCTCTTCCATGTTCATATGTCTGTTACTATTGTCCCTGACATATAACACAATCTTGGTAGAGTATGTAAACATTTGCTCTTGTTCAGAGAAATAAGGGTTTGTTTTTATCTTAGTTCATTAGTTGTATTTTCATCTGTCAGTAGTCTTTAAACATTTTATCATTCTATTAAGTTTAAGCATCTATAAAATGTATGATTCTGCTATACTTTTTAATCTCCCATATTCTGCCTATTAGAACAAATTTACTGACATTAGCCCTTGTAAAATTCTCATTGGTGATATAAATTTATTCTGGCAGTTCGAAGCTCAGATTGCCACTGCCAAGCAAGACACCTCAAACCACATTTCCAGACTCAATTACTCAGCATACTTTCCTCATAAAGTGGTGGTATTCTAGCTCCTTTAAGCACTAATTATAATAGTGTAGGTAGAAAACTCTAGAATCAGTCTAGTGGTCATTCAATGAGATGCTCTTGGAGAAATGCTAGAAGTTAGAAAGTGAGAGATGGGTTTTTCTGCCAGCAGCTGGCACACTGACTCGCATATCTTGAGATTTTGCAGTAACCAGCTGAATGCCATCACACACACACACACACACACACACACACACACACACACACAATTCATGGGCATAACAGGTGTCTATGGCTTCTATGATGATTTCATACACCTTTCATACCATCCTCTCCCTAACCAAGGGATTTCCCAACCTCCAGGTCCAACTTGAAAGCTGAGAACCAAAGACCCGAGTCTCAGTGCCTTGGTGTTTAGCCTCCAGTCTTTTTCATGATTGGGGAAGCACCTCATCCCCGGCTTTGGAGCCCATCCTCCTAAAAAGGTTTTTCTAGTGCTTTTTCCACAGTGAAACCTGCCTGGTGTGTGTGTATAATCACTTCATTCACAGACAGGCCAGGTGATATGCTAGGAACACAGTCCTTCCCAATAAGGCCAACTGCATCACCTCTGCACTGCATAAAGGACCATACCCTTTGTCCATGTAACTTGCTCAACATTGCCACATGAAAGAAAGACAGCATCATTTGTCTGTGTCGTGGTGGCAGCATACTTGAGGTGTGACTGTTTCTATGGAGCTGAGCTTCCTGCTCTGCTGTGGAGGAAGCTGACCTGTGCTTTCCCTGTCCTGCACATCTTCCAGCATCACAGTCCCCCATTTCACTGTCATTTAAAACCATCCTCCTGGGGGCTGGAGAGAGCTTAGCGGTTACTGGAGCTCCAGCTCCTACAGAGGCTTAGAGCGCAGTTCCCAGTACCCTCAACAAGCAGCCCATAACCACCTGTCACTTCAGCTCCACCGAAGATGATGCCCTCTTCTGGCCACAATGGGCATTCACACAAGTGTGCATATCCCATACAGACACACATGCATGTGTGTAATTTTGAAAAATATTACAAACAAATAAATAAACATTGAAACAATACTACCAACTCTTTGAGACTAAGTTTTCCAGGTCTGTTCACAAAACTGGTACCCTATGGCTAACCAGACCCTTCCTGAACCAGTGCCACTGTTGACTATGGCCTTTGAAGTCATCTGTATTTTTTCCCTACTTTCTTTTTTCTTAGCATGCAAAAATACTTCACAAGAATTTTTCTCTTGGGTGCTGAAGAGTTAGCTAGTGGTTAAGAGTGTTTACAGCATAAATGTGAGAAGCTGAGTTCCAATGCCAGCTGAATGTGGTCCCGTGTGCATTCATGTGCAACCCCAGGCCTGTGGAGGACAAGGACAAGAGGACTCAGTGGGGCATGATGTCTGTCCAGGGCTGTAGGGAAACATGGACAAGACCAGTCAATGGGGCTTTGCTGGCTGCCAGTCTAGCTGAAAAACACGAATGCTAGGTTCAAGAAGAGGCCCTGCCTCAAAAGAATGAGGCTGCAAGAGGTAGGAGAAGATGCCTAATGGCCTCCTCTGGCCTGTAAATGTGCACCCAGGCACCCACCCAAACGTGCACACAGAGAGAGAGACAGAGACAGAGACAGAGACAGAGACAGACAGACAGACAGACAGACAAAGAGAACATTAGCAAAACAGTTTCAAAACCTCAGAAGTACTTTCTTCTTTTATCATTCTGAATTAAGGTGTGTGAGGACAACATTCTTTTAGTCGTCATGTTCTGGACACATTTTAATTGACGTTGCCACTTGATTAACAATTTAGAAGAACTTGCAGTTCTAGGTACACTACATTTTTCAGACCTTTCATTGCATTGTTCTGTTGCTTCCTAGCATCCAGAATGTCTACACCGTTCTGATTCTCTCTAACATTGGTGAGGGCATCTTCCCTGGGCAGCATGAAAAACTCTCTCTCTCTCTCTCTCTCTCTCTCTCTCTCTCTCTCTCTCTCTCTCTCTCTCTCTCTCTCTCTCTCTCTCTCTCTCTCTGACTTCTCTGCTTTCCTTCAGTCCCCAGTCACTTCTCACTCCAAGTCTTGGTCTTTCTTTGCTTTGGGAAAGGCTGCTTTTAGATTTGAAAACTGCCCACCCACACTTCTCTTTGTTCCCCATTTCTGGACCACTTGGGTTGTGACTCTCAGAGTCTTGGTTTGTTTTTCTCTCTCCAGGTGGGAAAAGAAGGGAAACTTGAAAGCGTTTCCGGTTTTGGCCGTTCGTGTCATTGCTCTGATTTCCGGTTTCTCAGACCAGCCTTCACGCTCTCCTGTGGAGGCAGCATGTTAGTGAGGGTGCGTTCCAAGCTCGTCTGTTCTGATGCTTTACCGCCCCCGGTGCCTGTGGGTTCTGCTGCTGTTCGGTTCCTCTCTGCTTACCAAACGGCCTCCTCCAGTGTAATCGACCCATTCCTTTTCGTGCTCTCTCTCAGGTGACTTCCAGTTTCATGGATGAGGATCTCGAGTATTCTTCTCCAAATAGCTGGAGTTTCCTCTGCCTTCCAGATTGGCTCCTCTCACTGAAGCATACAAACACAAGCATGTTTTACCCGTGTTCAGTTCTGATCTGGGGAGAGAAACTTGTGTTCACGAGTGGGACTAATGACTGACTGGCTTTGTGTCTTCAACCACAAAACATTCTTCAGGTGGGAAAGGTCTCCAAATGGCAGAATGGGAGAGGGCTGGATGCAACAGAGACTTGCCCTGGGAATCTTAACTTCCAAAAAGTTTTTATTAGCATGTTACACATAATACTGGGCTTCACTGTGATCTTTTCATGCATTTCCACAGGGCACTCTGATCACATCCATCCTCCACTGCACTCTCATGTCCCCGCCTCTCACTAGTCCCAGCTGGTCCCCTGTATTTTCATATCCTTGTTTTCAGTTTCTTTTTTGTTTGGTTTGTTTTGTGACTTGATGAACTTAAAAAATAACTTTTTTTCTTTCTTGAGGTGGAGGAGGCCATTCTCTGAACACAACAACAGGAGAGAGAAAGAACGGAAGAATGTGAAAAGCACCTTGTCATAGGGCACGCGGAATTCTATTCCAACAGCACTCACGGTGTTGAATGAACCAGAAACCAATGCAGGAGAACCTGAGGGCATCCTGAGCAGATGTGACGGGAGGCAGAGGGCAACTCACCTTCTGCAGAAATGGAACACACTAAATTGTTTTCCACACCCCACAGACAATTCTGGTTCCCTCTCTCTGTTAATCCATGTCCATGTTGTCTGCCTCTTGCAAGTAAGCAATTCTACACACTCTCTTATCAGTCTGAAGGTTTTCCTCCCTGCCTCCTACCCCTCAGAAAACAACAGACGGGGTGCATGGTGTGAACACAGGGAGCTGTGGGCATGCCCCTGGAAACTGAGGGCATGGGCAGGCATTGGCACAGGCGGTAGCACTCAGCTGAGCTCCAGGAGGAAATCCCACAGATCAAAGCCCCCGGGGACTGCTCCTGGTTTTTATCACAGAGATGTTTGCATGATCTTGTTTGGCACTGTTGTGACTTACATATAAATTTATTACTTGATTTATATAAACTCTAACATATGCATTATTTGCCTGTGATATACTGTTATTGCAAATGTATATCTTTATTACTTTGTTTACTCTTGGATCCCTGGGAAATCTGATGGTTTTTATTTTTAATTTTCTTTACCAAGTCAAAGTTTCATAAAATGTAGTCTATGAGTCATACAACCAGGGGCACATGGCAATCATCTTCTGGGCCTTTTTCAAATCCTAGCTGTTGAATATGGGCCTCCTGGGCATCTACACTCCCATGATCACATGGGGATCCTTCAGTCTTTGTGTATAATTAAGTACTGTGAAAGAAAAAAAAAGACCTGAGTAATATATGTGCTGTGGGAAGGGGAGCCCTGAGTAATACACATGCCGTGGAAGAGGAGCCCGCAGCTCTGGAGCAGGTCACTAGGGTCCCCTTGAGGGGTCAGTCATCACTGTGGGAGTCTAAGACTGAAGAACCTGATAGGAACTGAGAAATGAGAAAACATGTCCATCAGCAGTAGTCTTAGTAGTTTCTTAAGGAAGAGCCTGGTTGGCATTTATAATTTGGCCTTCATATAAACAAAAATCAGAAAAAGGTAATCACCTCCACATTTACTTTCCTTGAAACGGGGTCTCACTATGTAGCCTTTCTGGCCTGGAGCTCCTTGCATAGACCAGGCTATCTTCAAACTTACCGAGATCTGCCTGCCTCTGCCTCCCAAGTGTGGAGATAAAAGGCACAACCATACCCAGCAAATTGATTCCTCTTTATCTCTTACACACATTTCCAGAAGAGGTATGGGAGGTTCAGGACTGCAAAGCCCATATTCAAAAAGCAATAATTCGCTATACACAAGCTGGGGCAATTTCGGAGAACAATAAACATTGGCTTCTTGTGTCTATATGGGAATGTTGATTTTCTTCCTTAAAGAACAGAGTTTTGTTTTGATAAAGACCGCACTGCTATTAGAATGAGTGATCAGTAAGCACACAGCGCCACCTCGTGCAGACAGTGTGCCCTGCACGTGTCTCCTCCTAGTCAGGAAAAGTGGAGCCGAGAAGGTAGAGGTTGTCTCACCATGGCAGCTAATGCAAGTGAGCAGGTGCTTTGGTTTCCAAACACAACCACAAACAACTTCAGTGTTCTTTTCAAAGTAGAGGCCCCCGCAGAAAAACAAAAAGAATAGCTCCCAGGGTGGTCACAGGAGAACAGTCACAAAGGATGGTGGAAGGGAGGGGCGACCTGGGGAGACACCAGAAGGGAGAGGAAGCAGGGTCTTAAAAGAGGAAGCAGCTTGAAAAAAAACACAAAAGGGGTGGGAAGAGGCAATGGCTCAGAGGAAGTAAGTCTTCCCGCCCCCAAACCCACAACAACTAAGACTGGTGTACGCACCCCACCACACACCCCCCTGTGGGTGTTTAAGGGGGACAGTGATTTCCAAGTTCTGACCCAGCCTCTGAAAGGCCCAGTCTACCTGTTCTGCTGTGCATTTCAGAAAAATGGCACCGTGAGATCACTCGAAGTCTGTGGCCTCCAGTGAACACCTAGAAGAGCCCTCAAGAAAACATGTTAGCCTGTTTGCTTTGTTCTTGTCAGGAGCAGATCGAAAACACTTGCCCTCTGCATGTGCACTGTGCTTAAGGCTTTTTGTCTCATCACAGTGGTGGCAGAGGGCAGCATAGGGTGAGAGGTCAGAAGAGCAAGCCAGGGCTCAGGGGCTCAGCAGCTAAGAGCACTGTATACTCTTCCAGGGGACCTGGGTTCACTTCTCAGCACCCACGTGGGCAGCTCACAGCTGTCTGTCGCTCTAGCTCCAGGGGACCCTACACTACATCTTTTCTCCTGCCTGGGCACCAGGTATATATGTGATGCACAGACATACAAAACATATGGGTAAAACTCCACACACACCAAACAAATAATAACAGCTGGTGTTCTAGTGAGGCCGTCTGTGCTGTAATTGCAGCTCTGGGGGAAACCCAGACAAATCACCAAATAGCTGAGGTCAGCCTGAATTGCTGGGCTGAGACCCTGTCTCCAAACCAAGTAAACGCCACTAAAAATTAACCCATTGGGTCTCAGCTTACGCCTAAAGATGTTACTACTATTGCATAAACTTTAAATATTCATATTAATTTTAGTAAACATTTCAAAATATTTTCATTTTGTGTGAGAAATTTTGTTTTCCCCTTATCAGTGGATGTTGTTTACATTTTATTTTAGCCAAAAGGTCAAGAATCTAGATAGATGGATGGACAAATGATGATATGATGATGATAACCTAAATTCTGTGCAGCCCAGACTTAAAGCTTCTGAAAACAAATGTCAGAATACAAGGAGAAAAAAAAATGAGAAAGAGGAGACAGGGTAGAGGAGGTGAAGGAACTGAAGGAAGAGCACTTGGCTTACAGTTTGAGGGTACACAGTCTACCAAGGTGGAGGCTTCCCCAGCCACGGCAGAGGAAGCATGGTTCCTGACAACACTTTGGTGATGGGAGCCTACAATACCTGTGTGCTCATAGCTCAGTGGGCCAGGAAGCAGAGAAAGGGGAGCTGCAGTGTCCATCTGGTTTTCTTGTTTTTCCTTTTGTATTTACTTCTGGAGTCCAGCCCATGGAGGGTGCCAGTCCCTTTCAGAACAGGCAGTACTTGCCTCCTTGGGCAGTCCTCTCCTGGAAACACCTTTACAAACACCCAGCAGTACCCATTAATGCCCCAGGGTGTCCCACCTTTCTTTCTCTCTTCCTTTCAATGTGTTTGAGTGTCTTGCCTCCATGTGCGCATGTGCATCCCAGGTGTGCCTGGTGTCCACAGAGGTGAGAAGAGTTTGTCAGATCCCCTAGAATTGGAGCTACAGACAATTTTGGGCTGCCATGTGGGTGCTGGGAACTGAACGCTGGTTCTCTGCAAGAGCAGGAAGTGTTTTTAACCCCTAATCCATCTCTCCATACCCCACCCTCATTAGGCATTTCTTAATCCAATCAAGCAGGCAATCAAAATGAACCATCATAATGCAGGAGCTTGGTTATTGTTCAACATCCTCAGTTCACAATATGCAAAGATTTAGATACATGTAAACTAACATAAGATTCCTTCTAAAGACATGGAAACCAGAACAACAGACATTACAAACTTCTGTAAGAAGACCAATGTTGTGAATAAAACAAAGCCCTAAAAATAGGGAAACCAGTTGAGGTTTGGCAGGGAGGATGCTCTGGGGAGTTCCTAGTGCACCTGAGGTGAGGACTGGACAGGTGTCAGCAAATGAAACAACTGGGGGTGGAACATTCCAGAAGACGGAGAACAGGTGCTGTGTCCTGTGGCCAGAAAGACAGGGCAGACTGCAGGAGTGTGGGAGAAAAGCATTGACCCTGGAGCCCACAGCAGGTGAGCAGTGGGGGGTGTTGAACCAAGAAAGAATAGAAGAGGGTTCGTGTTAGCCTGTGTGGACTTCGGACAATATTGTCAGCCATTAAGAAAGCACTTATTCAGTGGATTATATCTGATTTCCCTTTTTAAAAAATATCACTTTCCCTTCTATATATTGAAGGAATTGGATTCTTCATGAACAACATATAGAATTTGTTGTGAGAGATTCTTACAGCTCACGTTTTGAACAAACCACAGATAAGAGGCAGTGAATAACCTCTGGGCATGAGCAATGCCTGCATAACACATATTCTGCTAACCAGTGTGCCTTTACAAATACAGCCAAGACATTTGGAACACCTTTCCCTGCAGCGTTTCTTTGCTATATTAAGCAGGCTGTGTGCAGGAGGGCTGTTCTGTGTCCCCAAACATCTGTCGCTGGCTTTCCTGCATGCATCAGGAAGCACGTTCCTGGTCTCTCCTGCCCTTCATTCTAAACTTGTTTGGTCACATCTCTTAACTATAGAAGGTCCTTTCCCCACTAGTGATGGTTTTTCTGGGCTTTAACATATTAAAATACCCTTTCATCACACGTTAAATTTACAGCTCTTTGTGAGGAGAAGCTGCTGACAGAAGAACATTCTGGAACTACACAGAGGAATGCCTTAGTCAATTTTCACAGAAGTGTCCATTCTTTTGTAATACACCATGGTTTTGATCAGGACCAAATCTGGGCCTGAAAACTTCACGTTGAGTAAAGCAGAATTGAATGTCCCAGCTGTGAAGTTTGTCTCTTTTATGAGTTCCACCAAGCGGCCTGTGCAGACTAGACAAGCGCCCAGGAAGTCAGGAGTTGGCAGGCTCCAGCATCAAAATTTGCCCTCCTGTGTGCACAGAAGGGTGGGGCTGCAAAGCAGGACATCAGAGAAGAAGTGAGTGTCTCAAGGAATCCCTCCTTAGACTTCCCCAAAATATAAACAAAGAGTAAAGTGGGCTGCTGGCATGTCAAGTCCCACATGTGGTGTTGGGGAAGTGTTGATGCACAGGTCTACAGCACAGGAGAGTGCAGAACTGCAGAGAACTTCTTGTATGCTATTAAAGGACCAGCCTTAATAATGTACTTCCCAGGGGCTCAGAAGAGAAACTACGAATGGGGAGAACTATCTTCAGGAAAAAGAATCTCAGCACAACGAGCTCTTTGTCCGTCTACTTTATTCCTCTGGGATAAAATCCTGTCTACACAGCTACAGCTCTGTACTCAAGCCTAGTTCCTTTCTTGCCTGATTTGTCTCTACCTTTATCTGCTGTCCCCTCTAAGTTCTATCTTAATTCTCTCATCTTAGTTCTGCCTCATCTAGGTCCTTCTCATCTCGTTCTTACCCATCTAGTACTTTCCTGTCTGGCTCTTCCTCATCTTCCATCCTGACCTCCAGTTCACTAGTCAAAAATCCTCTCTAGCCAAAATCTTCAATATCCTTTATTCCTTCTCCTTATACCTCAGTTCCCCTAAGTCTCTGAGGTGTTCAGTTATAAACCCAAACCATAGTGATCCTCTGATAGAGCAAGGTCGCCAGGCTTGAATTCTTATGGGGTCATAAAAGCGGGTAAGAATTTTCTTCAGGCAGTGGCCCTCAGGCTTTCTTTTATAACCCAAATGAGTGTTAATGATCAGTTAGTCAAGAAGGAAATTTATATGCTCAATCTACATTCCTAGAAGTGATTAGGTAAGAAATTAGGAGTCTATTAGCAAGGCTGTAAGAAAAGAGGGTCTCACTCTAAATTGCACAAGAAATAAAGCTATCCTCCTGACCTAGGAGACAGGTGTTGTTTCCTTTGGCCTTGGATGCATGATAGGTATTTTAGATAAATACACTATTAGGAATTCTTGGAAGCACACATGGCATTACAAGAAAATCACTGTAGGAGCCAGCTAATATATGTATGTGTGTATATATATATATATATATATATATATATATATATATATATGTGTGTGTGTGTGTGTGTGTGTATACATATGTGTGTACATATGTATATATATATAAAAGCTAAAATATCACCAAGACTTCTTAAGCCATGGCTTGACCTCTGGAGAAGTCCTTGACTTTTCCAAGTGGTAGCTTTTGTGATAGTAGCTGAGTTCCATTACATTTTCCTGTGGTCTGCAGCAAGAACTAAAGCTGGTCAGGGCTTTAAAGCTTCCATCTCCCATGGATGCAGGCTGGGCCCACAGCTGTGGGGGTGAATTCTGTCTGTGCCAGAGGGGAACTGAACTCACAACTTGAGTCTAACATCAGGAAGATGAACTTACTGCTCTTTGTTTCATACAGGACAAGCCTCAATCTATTTATGAATACATTCAGTGTTTAATGATTTTTCACATTGACAACCTACCTGGTTAAATGAGTTGCATAAACATAATACCTTAGCCAGGCAGTGGTGGTGCACACCTTTAATCCCAGCACTCGGGAGGCAGAGCCAGGCAGATCTCTGTGAGTTCAAAGCCAGCCTGGGCTACCAAGTGAGCTCCAGGAAAAGCACAAAGCTACACAGAGAAACCCTGTCTTGAAAAACCAAAAAAAAAAAAAAAAAAAAAGCAGATTCAATAATCTACCCTCTTATCCTATCATATCTATATCCTACATTTCTATATCATTGTTGTGCCCAGATCGTGACCCCCAGAGACACCACCAAAGATGAGCATGCCGGAATGCAAAAGCAAGGTTTAATTCTGGATATCTAAAAGCAATACAAGCCTAGGCAGGGACTTCATCCAATACATCCAACACAGTGGAGGCTGGAGGAAGCGCCCACCTATCTGCAAGCTCAGCTTTTAAAGGGAAAATCACAAGGTTACATCATTTGGGGGTGCTAGTACGGGTACAATTCTGACTGGTTCACTTCTAGGGACTTCTAGAAATCATGGCTTAATCTTACTTCTAAGGGAGTGTTTGCCCACCACCATTTCTCATTGGCTGCCCTCAGGTGGGGGCATTTCTGTGATCAGTTACCCTGGAAATCAGGGAGAGGACGTTCCATAGTCTGGCAGGCATTACCTCATGACTATCTTGTGACTCTGTACTTCTACACTTCCTGGTTTCTGGAATCTGAACTGACTGGTTTCAGTAACTAATGGCCTATTCCCAAAAGGAGAAATCTTAGACCTTAATTTTAGGGTGAAAGCATTTTGGTTTTATTTCTAAGATGGCTCATTTTGGTCTCACACTTCCCCCTTCTCATGTGCCTAATGAAACCCAATCATGGGTTTTGGACAGTTAGCTCGTAAGTATCCCTCTCTAATAATGGCCATGTACAGTTAGCCATCTTGTCTCTATGCCAAGGAGTTTCATTTTGACCCAGCATTTCAGCCTTTTCTGAACAGGGAACATGGGTGACGTATTCTCTTCTGGAACTGCTTCGAGCTGGCATTGGGGCACCATTGTCAGGGGCCCCCAAAAGGCTGAAAAGCTAGTCAAAGACTGGGGGGGAGCATTTGTCAGAAGCATGTAGCTGCCTGACACCATAGGGACAGGGAAGAACCATGTTAGCTAAGCTGGTCCACGTCAGCTTTTAGCAAGTCCAGAGCTCACAGTCGACTGGAACAGTGGAGTCAGCGACAGAAACTTGGAGGTGACTGCCAGCCAAGTGGAAATCTGTTGAGACAAATATAAACTAGGAACAGAAGTTAAAATTTATGAACTTATTTGGAACCCTTAGGTCCATACCCTCAGTAATGGGAAAAGCAGTAGTCCCAAGTGTTACTTATTTAGCTGCGCTGTGTTCTTACCCTGCAAGGAAGTGTCACGAAACACAACAGAATCCGCTTATAAGAGTTTTATTAGAGATAAAGGGACAGAGAGTGCGCAGGCCTGTGGGAGAGACATGTGCGTGGAGAAGAGGGAGAAGAAAAGAGAGAAGAGAGAACCGGGAACATGGCACTCTGCTTTAAAACCGGCTGGGGGCATGGCCAGGTCACGTCATGACTCCATGCGTATGCATAGATCACATGGTAACGTTGCACACTTATATGGCCATGAAACGTCACGGATCCTGGTTACGCGAGACGCCTTGACCCGGAAATGGCTATCTTGACCTGGAACTGGCTAGGCGGTGTCCAGGTCCGCTGGGTATCCTGGTTACGAGAGACGCCCTGACCCGGAAATGCCTATCCTGACTGGAATTGGCGAGGCAGAAGTGTCCGCCTGGTATATGCAACCATGGGGGCATGTTGTGAACCCTTCACCAAGACCAGGAGAGAGGAAAAATACCATCTTTATGAATACTTATCTGGGGTCCTTTCGACCTCTGTGAAGTGGGTCTAGGTTTTTATGACTCTTTTGATCTTTTGAGGCCTACTTACAAAATGACATAAAAGTTTATCTGAACCTTTATGACTTACTTAAACTTTTATATCTTAGAAAATTTTCCTAAAAGTGAGTTAACAAGCTAGCTATAGCCTTGCAGAAGGATCTGGTTGTCTGATGCTGCAATGCTGACAAAGTTAGAGCTAGCCTAGCCATCAGTACTATCAGAAATCTGAAAAGGATAAACTATATCTGAGTGCAGATTAAGAAGATTCCAATCCTATAAATTACAGGGACCAAACCCTACCCAGGTCTCCATAGCGTTGGAGGCACCAGTTGGAACAGCATCAATCTTCTTTCACCATCCGGCTCATTACGATCCTGTTTCCTGACTTCAGCACCAGCGGCTCCGTCACAAGCTTCCCATCAGCTCCTTTACCAGGCTCTAATGTTCATCAGGCTAAGGGATGCTTCAGAAGAGACAGTGTTGCTCCTGGATGAACTGTCCAGTCAACTTGATGTCCACATCTACCTGGCAAACCC
Organism: Peromyscus leucopus; assembly: GCF_004664715.2. Taxonomy (NCBI): domain Eukaryota; kingdom Metazoa; phylum Chordata; class Mammalia; order Rodentia; family Cricetidae; genus Peromyscus; species Peromyscus leucopus. The sequence continues at coordinate 5,224,747 of NC_051075.1, forward strand.
TGGTGACACCATCTTTGATGTGGTAGAGAAGACACTCAGACATCAAGGGGTCCTCATTCAGATTTGCTAGATGGGGAGTCTCTCTTTTTTTTTTTTTTTTTTTTTTTTTTTGGAGAGAAGACACCCACAGTACCACCATCCTCTCAGACAGCCACACTCATCTCAGCCAGCAATGCTTCTCTCTTCATTCTCAGGGTTTCTGTCTTACATAGCTTCTCCTCCCAAGTTTCATTCAGCTTGGCAATAATCTTATCCATTTCCTGCAGCCTCTCCATGGCCTCCTCAGGCCCAATCTGGGGCTCAGCACTGAGGGAGAAGGAGGGCTCCAGCTCCCCATTGTGTGGAGGAGGAGATGAGGGTGAAGCTGGGGTGGGAGGAGATGATGCAGTCGACAGAGCACCTCCAGGACTGCCCTCTTTTACCTTTAGACCTCCTAGAGCAGAGGCTGAGAGTCCCTGAGCCATCAGCAGCTCCCGCAAATGCGCCACCTCCTCCTTCAGCTCTCAGGTAAGCCAGGCATTAGGGCATCTTGCCCTGTGGTCAGTGTAGCCAAAATCCAGGCAGACATGTTGTGGTGCTTTGTACATAATCTTCTTTGGAGACCTTGCGTCACTGCTAGGATCTGGAAGCCTGTCTGATATAATAAGCTTTTAGATCAACATTTAAATGCCATATTCTACAGATCTCTGAAGTATGAGTGCTCTCTAGGTATCTGAATAGACAAACTTTGTTTCTAGTTACTTGTTTCAAGGTCAGCCCTGAAAACATGCAAGGGACTGAGTAAATGAGTAAACCCATCCCTGTAATATTACATCAGTACTTACTTACCCTGACTACAACAATAAAGTATCTTTTTTTACTTTAAGGGGAAGAAAACATGGCGTCATCACAATCTGTGTAAAGTAAAACCAAGCTCCAAAGTGTAAACAATCCCAAAGTTCAATATCTGGGATTTATTTATAATCCTTTTGGTTCTTTTACTTAGAGGCTTGGATGATTTCTTTGACCCTACCTTTGGCAGCACATATATAGGCTGCCTGCTCTATTTTATTATGGCTGGTGCTTCCGGTGATCATCACCTGGCACTAGCATTTTTTTTTTTAACTGCTAAGGTCCACCACTGCAACTAGACTCTTTTTGGAACTCTAGTGCTGCCATACATTTGCAAACCTCAGCTGTTTCCTATGATTCTTTTATGTTACAAAGTTTAGCTGTCAGAGCAAGGTATATTCCTGTGTATAAAAGCATTGATGTAGCCGGGCGGTGGTGGCGCACGCCTTTAATCCCAGCACTCGGGAGGCAGAGGCAGGCGGATCTCTGTGAGTTCGAGGCCAGCCTGGGCTACCAAGTGAGTCCCAGGAAAGGCGCAAAGCTACACAGAGAAACCCTGTCTCAAAAAACCAAAAAAAAAAAAAAAGCATTGATGTGCAGCTTAAATATTTACTAAGTATCTTATTTATTAAACATATGTTGCCATCTATTTAAATTCTCTAGAAACTTGCTGTTGAATACTTGGTAAAGACATAAGTATTAGGTGTTAACCTGAGTAGATCTTTATAACCTTAGTAAAAGATGGCTGCCAGCCACATGGCTGCCCATGAGGTCACCAGCCAAGATGGAGGGAGCCACGTGGTTGCTGTTTAAAGCTCCTTTTTCTAAACAATAATTACTTGCACACATACACATAGCTGGATCCAAGTTATACACATACATATGTATAGTTAAAGCTTGCTTACATTTTTAAGTCACATACCTGTATACATACACACATAAGCAGTTTGCAGAAGCATTAGCCATTCTTAAGATGAAAACCAACAAGAATTAACTTTTAAATTCAGTGTTTGTATTTATAAAAAACCATAACTAACAGTTTACATCAAATCCCCTCTGACCTTCTACAACCTTCCATGTACCCTCAGTCCTTTCATTTGATCCCTCAGACACTTACTCTAGACAAATTCAGCTTTTTCTTTTCTTTTAAAACAGAAACTCTTACCAAAGTCTTTCTTGTGATTTCCCTCAGTAATCTAGAATATATTGTAAAGTTACAATATTTTAAACAAGAACAGAAATACATGCACATACCATAACAAGAATAACTCTCAATTTACATCAGCACTGTACCACAGACAAACTGTTGGTGACATTCCATTCTTGGAGCCAGACCTTGATCAGGTTTTAGCCCCATGGCAGGTCTTGGGAGCCCCATCCAACAGCATGGAAGAGGAAGAGGAAGAGGACGGGGAAGGCATGCACCATGGAGACAAAAGATTGCTGTTAACCTCAGATTTTCAAGAACATAAGAATGGCAGACTGAAAGTGACTCCATGCCCTGGCTGGGCCCACAGATCTGTAGGCCACTCCTCAGCTGTGAACCAGGAGGGGCAGTTAGTTCTCCACCAGCCCCCACACTGAGCTCCTTGAGGCTCCTGCTAGCTCCTGCCAGCTCTGCCCCATGTCCACACAGGAGCCCAGCCAGAACCTGCCGGCCATATCTGGGCCCCACAGTGCTCACAGCCCACTCTAGCACACAGCCATGCCTAGTTCCCATGCAGCCAAGCCTCTACTCCACAGCTTTTTGAGCAAGCTGGGGCCCCGAACCCACTGCATCTAGGCCATGTGATGCTCACGGGCCACCTAGCCCTCTCATCGGCACCTGGGTCCCCGAAGTAGCAGCTGTGCAGCCGCTGCCTGCTGGACTCATTGCAAGCTTTCTGCTGCCTGCTGCCTGTGCTCTGGTCAGAGAGAGCAAGGAAGCAATGTTAGATTAGTCTGTGCCAGTTCAACCACCGTAGGGGTCTACATACCTTCGGCTGGCAATCTGGCCCACAAGTTCCAATGCACACACAAGCTCAGGCATAAAACACTCACACATGTGGCCACCGTTCTCACACATTTATACATTTATATAGGTATAACAAATAACACTGACGAACAAGATAGGCAGACAAAAAGGAAGAACAAGGGCCCTACAGATGATCCAAGCAGACAAAAGTCCAGAGAGGGAGCCTCGATTCTGCCAAAGACCTTACGGATGGGACAGGGACAACTCAACAGAGTCTCCCGATCCCCACAAAACAGAAGGACCCCTCATAGGTGTCCAAACAGACGGAGCCCTCTCAGGCGTCCTATGATGGGGGGACCTGTGGGGACCCCCGCATCCTGATGAGGGGTTGGAACATCTTCCAACTCCTCCACGGTCACCTTACAGGCACGTCCACCAAGGTGAGAGCCTGTCAGATTCAACTGCCAGCTTCAGATGAGAAAATGAAAGTAAAAGGAAAGCAAAGACAAGATAATGGAGCGCTCTTACCAATCGATGCAGATGGACTTCCAGAGCTCTTAGGGGTCCCAGGGGGGGGTGTCTCTGGGGGAATCCCGGATGAGCCCCCAAATGTTGTGCCCAGATTGTGACCCCCAGCGAGACCACCAAAGATGAGCACGCCAGAATGCAAAAGCAAGGTTTAATTCTGGATATCCAAAAGCAATAAAAGCCTAGGCAGGGACTTCATCCAATACATCTGCTGTGGATATCGCTCTATATAAATAAAACACTGATGGCCAGTAACCAGGCAGGAAGTAGGTTGCCAGGCAGGAAGTATGTGGGACAAGGAGAGAGGAGAATTCTGGGAAGCAGAAGGCTGAGGGGGGAGACACTGCAGCCACCACCAGGACAAGCAGCATGTAAAGACTCTGGTAAGCCACCAGCCACGTGGCAAGGTATAGATTTATAAAAATGGGTTAATTTAAGATAAAAGAACAGTTAGCAAGAATCCTGCCATGGCCATACAGTTTATAAGTGATATAAGCGTCTGAGTGATTATTTTATAAGTGGATTGTGGGACTGCAGGGCTTGGGGAACCTGGAGAGAAGCCCTCCAGCAACAAATGGCGCCCAATGGCTCGAGTTTCCACCTTAAACCTGAAAATATTTAATAACCAATTCTAAACAGAGCCAAAACCAGGTTCCTGCTTCTTGTCTCATATGGGCAGCTAGACGCCACAAAACGCAGGTTTGAATACTGGTGGGTTCCTGGCGTGTGCGTTTGACCGGCAGTATGGCGGAAATGAGGCGTCTGCCAGCGGCACATTAAGCTGTGTGGTAGATTTAGTCTTTACTAGTATTTTTTTTTTTTTTAAAAAAAAAAAAAAAAGAGGTTTCTGGGCTACACGCTGCTTTGATAAAAGCTTAGACCCACTATTTCTGAGACTTGATGACTCACAGAGCTGGCGGAAAACGTACCACCGCCATGTTGGGAAGCTGAAGTGGGCGGAGCCAGCAGCCACAGCGCCTTTTCAGTCTTAGAATGGTGCAGTTTAAAGCAATGGGCTCAAGGTAATATAAAAAATAAGCCACGTAAAGATGGCTACCACACAGGTAATCTGGATTGGGTTGTCTTTGATATTCGTAACTGAAGAAAAACATTTGATTGCAAAAGCTGTTGAGTTATGCCAAAATGTATATTTTAAAGGTACCTTGACTTCAAAATTTGGATTTAAGGATATGTTGCTTTGGAAAAGAGGTTCTGCTTTTGTTTCCACAGAAAGCCAGAGGCTGTGGATTTGTTCCAGATTAAGATACATCAGGTTTCACCAGCCAAGACCCCCTGAAAGGTCTCCGATGACACCATGGCCCAGATAATCCAACATCCTGAGCGGTTTTAAGGCAACTGGTTCACACAATACAGCCTCACGGACTACCCCATAGCCCTAAAATTTTCTTTGCATCCCCATAAGATACAGCGCCCCCCTCCAGCAGCAAGTAGTAAGAGATGCTACGCCCAAATTCCCAAATATATCAAGCTGGCTTTAGAGGTGGAATTGGCTCACTGCCCCTCTAAACCCAGACATATTGCTTAAAAAAAAAAAATGGTTAAGAGATTCTTGTGTCCCAAATCAGAAGAGCCCTCTGGTGTGGGACAGAGAAAAACCAATATTTTTATTTAAAACAGGTTGATTATAAATGTGATCTCTTTCTAAAAAAGAAAAGGGGATTCATATATAGGAGGATATGGAGATGATAAGATAAAAGGATAGATTAATGAACCTACTTTTAAAGAAGAATTTGTTTAAAATGTTTTACATTGGTATAGATTTTAGTTTATATTTAAAATGTTTTACATTGGTATAAATTTTAGTTTATTGATACAAACTTGAAGTTAATTTTATTATACTATATATAAGTATTTCTATTCTTGTTTGAGGTATTATGTTTATGTAACTCATTTAAAATTGTAATGGATAATTAAAAAATAGATTAATAATTAGTCATCTATGATAATCATATCTGTAGCCATGTTAGTTAAGTCTTCTAGGTATACATAGATATATTTTAGATAGATAGGTAATATTCAAACACTTCATAGACCTAGAGAATATGGCATTTAAATAACTTAAAATTCTGTTGACGTGAGACACAATTGCTCCTGGCTGCACCAATTGATCCCGAGAGAATGTTGGGCTTCTAAGACATTTGCATTTGGAAGTTTGTCTTTTTGGAACAAAATGGCCTACTTGGCAAAGAACTGCCCTTGCCTTGATGGCTGACAGTACAAATATAATGCTGTCCTTTCTGGACAAGTGGGACACAAGGAAAGCGACCACTGTACTCTGCCAAGACAGGGTAAGATGGTCTCTCAGAATTCCTGCTTCTAAAAATGGTCTGTCATATACTCTAGGCCTGTAGCCAATTTAAATGCACCAATGCTGAGAAACATTAGGTGACTGTCCAGGCTGCCAGCTGTTTTGGTCTACTTTGCAAGATTCCCGAAAGTTGCCTGCATCCATCTACCATTTCTCAGGTACCATTATGTTCCTTCTCAGGTCTTTGATGTAGTTGAAAACTAGATAGTTGTAATTTCCTCAGTTATGATAAAAGATAAGTTAGATATAAAACCTTAAACTCACAAATATAAAATAGATAGGACATCTTCTTTAATATTGTAACTATAATTCTTGCTTGGTAATTGTTTTGTTATATGTAATTTTACCATGTTAAAGTTAAAACCTTCCTTTTTAAAAAAAAAGAAGAAAAGGGGAAGTGCTGTGGATATCACTCTATATAAATAAAACACTGATGGCCAGTGACCAGGCAGGACGTAGGTTGCCAGGCAGGAAGTATGTGGGACAAGGAGAGAGGAGAATTCTGGGAAGCAGAAGGCTGAGAGGGGAGACACTGCAGCCACCACCAGGACAAGCAGCATGTAAAGACTCTGGTAAGCCACCAGCCACGTGGCAAGGTATAGATTTATAAAAATGGGTTAATTTAAGATAAAAGAACAGTTAGCAAGAATCCTGCCATGGCCATACAGTTTATAAGTGATATAAGCGTCTGAGTGATTATTTTATAAGTGGATTGTGGGACTGTGGGGCTTGGGGAACCTGGAGAGAAGCCCTCCAGCAACAACATCCAACACAGTGGAGGCTGGAGGAAGTGCCCACCTATCTGCAAGCTCAGCTTTTAAAGGGAAAATCACAAGGTTACATCATTTGGGGGTGCTAGTATGGGTACAATTCTGATTGGCTCGCTTCTAGGGACTTCTAGAAATTACTTCTAAGGGAGTGGTTGCCCACCACCATTTCTCATTGGCTGCCCTCAGGTGGGGGCATTTCTGTGATCAGTTACCCTGGAAACCAGGGAGAGGACATTCCATAGTCTGGCAGGCATTAACTCATGACTATCTTGTGACTCTGTACTTTTACACTTCCTGGTTTCTGGAATCTGAACTGACTGGTTTCAGTAACTAATGGCCTATTCCCAAAAGGAGAAATCTTAGGCCTTAATTTTAGGGTGAAAGCATTTTGGTCTTATTTCTAAGATAGCTCATTTTGGTCTCACAGTCATATCCCCCTTTCTTCTTTCAGAAAGAGATTGACTATGACCAATAACAATATTTAACCAACCCCCTAAACAAAGACAAATATCCATAATCCACTTTTGGGGAATGTGGGCATAGTGTTCTAGGCTACTTCCTGCTCATTGAGGGCACTGTTAATTTTATGGGGATCCTGAGAAAATTCAAGATAATGGTCAAGTTATGGAAAGACCAGCTATAACCTTTGTTGATAGATAGATACCATCTGTCAAGGTTCAGGAGGTCTCACTTGATCAAATCTGATCCATCTTAACCTGAAACAAATCCACAGCCTCTTGCTTTCTATGGAAACAAAAGCAGAGCCTCTTTTCCAAAACAACATATCCTTAGATCCAAATTTTGAAGTCAAGATACCATATATATATATATATATATATATATATATATATATATATATATATTAGTTTAACTCAGCAGCCTTTATAATCAATGTCTCCAGTTAAAAATTCCAAAGACAATACAATCTAGACTCTCTGTGTAATTTCCATCTTTATATGTGTAAGGATTTTGTCCTTAATTACATCATCAGCCTGGGACAGCATCCCGGCCTAAAAAGCTGGGGGGCCCTCTGTGCATCCCTCTCTTTTCTTTCTTCTCCTTCCTTCTGTCTGTCCTCCTCCTCCTCCTCCTCCTCCTCCTCCTCTCTCTCTCTCTCTCTCTCTCTCTCTCTCTCTCTCTCTCTCTCTCTCTCTCTCCCTCTCTCTCACCCCCTCCCAATAAAGCTCTAAAAAGGTAACCATGGCCTGTGATTCCTCCTCCAGCACTCTCCTCCATTAGCATGGCTGCTGCAGGTGTCAGCCAGCCACAAGCAGCGTGCTGTTTAACCAACAACATGGCTTATTATATTTTTCATATGTTATTTTATTTTTTAAGACTTTATTTTATTTTTATGACTATCTATATCCTTTCTCTTCTCTTTCTCAAGCCTACATACCTTTTTACACACAATGTAAACCTTTAGAGTTTTATTCTGTCTGAGTCTGTCTTATTGTGAATCTATAATCATTTTTTGATCACTGCTTTAAACTGCAGAATGACTAGGACTGAAGCAGCAGCTTTGGCTGTTGACTACACCCCATCCAGCTTCCCAACATGGTGGGGGTACCCATGAGAGTCACGCTTACCCTGCCAACTCTGGGAAGAAGTATTAAGTAGCATGCCTGCATTTTTAAGCCCAAGACTGTGATCCCAAGCCTGCAGGCAGTGGCTGAGAGAAGCTTCTTTGTATCTTGGCCTGTGAGAGACCACAGGAGCCCATCACATAACCTCTGAAGCTTGCCGCAGCCTGGGGATGCATCTCTGTTTCAAGGCCAGTAATGAGAGACATGAATTAGGAAGCTGTTCTGAGCTTTGATTTAGAATCTTTATAAGCTCTCTCAGGTTTTATGTGGAACTCTTGCCACCACATATGGGTGCCATTTGTAGCCAGAAATTCTCTGATCCTGCCCAGCCTGTGGTTGGAATGAATCTCTCCCATCCACGTCCCACAGACACTTGGTCCCAAGTAAACACACAGAGGCTTACATTACTTACAAACTGTATGGCCTATGGGTCAGGCTTCTTGCTAGCTCGCTCTTATAACTTAACTCAACTCATTTCAGTTAATCTGTATGTTGCCACCTGGCCGTGGTGTTATCGGTTTGCTGGCATCTTGCTCCTTGGCATCTCCTCTACCTCTGCCTTTCTTCTTCCTGTCTCTCTCTTAGATTTTCTGCCTGGATATAACCTGACTTGCCATAGGTCAGAGCAGATTCTTTATTAACCAATCATAACAACACACATTCACAGCATACAGAAAGACATCCCACAGCACTGCACTTCCATGCATTCTTATCTTATAGCCAGATTTTGTAACCTAAGAATAAACCCCTCAATATTGATTTTAAAAACATTGAATTATTTGCAATGTTATGTAGCTGGAGATTTCTCCAGTCTTGCCTGGCCCACAGTCAGAACAAATCTCTATCACCCGCCAGTCAGTCCCACAGCCACTTACTCACAACTGAATAAACACACAGAGACTTACATTGCTTACAAACTGTATGGCCACAGCAGACTTCTTGTTATCTAGTTCTTATATCTTAAATTAACCCATTTCTATACATCTATACCTTGCCATGTGGCTCGTGGCTTACCGGCATCTTCACATGCTGTTTGTCATGGCGGCGGCTGGCAGCATCTCTCTGACTCAGCTTTCCACTTCCCAGAATTATTCTCCTCCTTTTCCCGCCTATACTTCCTCCTGCCTGACTACTGGCCAATCAGTGTTTTATTTATTAACCAATCAGAGCAACACATTTGACATACAGAACATCCCACAGCACTTCTTTTCTTTTTTTAAAAAAGGAAGGTTTTAACTTTTACATAGTAAAATTACAGATAACAAAACAATTATCAAGCAAGAATTAAAGTTATAATATCTAGTCTACTTATAATAACTAGTCTATTTGTATTTGGCAAAATTAAAGAAAATATCCTATCTATCCTATAATTGTGAGTCTAAGGTTTTATATCTAACTTATCTTTTATCATAACTGAGGAAAATTGTAACTATCTAGTCTTCAACCACATCAAAGGCCCCAGAAGGATATAATATTACCTGAGAAATGGGAGAAGAATGCAAGCAACTTTCAGGATTCTTGCAGGGTAGACAGAGACAGCTGGCAGCCTGGACAGTCATCCAAAGTTCTCTTGTAAAATTGAGATATCTGTCTTTAGCTCACAGGGCTAGAGTCTCTCAGTCATTTTTTTCAGTGTCCTGTAGAATGTCTGGCAGTTTCCTCTGTGAAGCAGGAACGTGAAGGACTATTTTGCCAAGCAAAGTTCAGTGGTCACCTTCCTATGGGTCCTCCATGTCCAGCTGATCAAGCAGTCCAGGCAAGAACAATTTCTTGCCCAAATGGCTATTTTTGTCAAGGTGAAGATAAACTCCACACAGAGTGTCTTTGATGCCCATCCTCCTCTCTGAAGTAAATTAGTGCTGCCAGGAGCAGACATGTCTCACTGTCCAGAAATTCTAAATTTTTAAAACATTTTAAATGCCATATTCTGTAGGTCTTTGAAATATTTGAAGATTACCTACCTAACTGAATTATATCCATATATACCTAAAAAACTAAACTAACATGACTATAAGTTTGATTATCATAGAAGACTAATTATAATTATCCATTACAATTTAAATGAGTTATATAAACATAATACTTCAAACAAGAGTAGAAATATATATACAGTATAACAAAATTAAGTTTAAACTTGTATCAATAAACTAAAATCCATACCAATGTAATACATTTGTAAACAAGTTGTTGCTCTTTAAAAGCAGGTTCATTAATCTGCCCTTTCATTCTATTATATCTCTATACTATCCCCTTTTCTTCTTTAGAAAGAGATTGCATTTATAGAAATATTGCTTTTTCTCTGTCCCACACCAGATGGCTCTTTTGATATGGGACACAAAAATCTCTTAACCTTTCCTTTTAGTAATATGCTTGGGTTTAGAGAAGGAGTGAGCCAATTCCATCTGCAAAGCCAGCTTGGTATATTTGGGGATTTGGGCGTAGCTTTTCTTACTACTTCCTGCTGGAGGGGGGGCGCTGTATCTTATGGGGACACAAAGAAAATTTTAGGATTATGGAGTGGTCCATGAGAGTGTATCATTTGAGCCAGTTGCCTTGAAAACGTTCTAGATGTTGGATCATCTGGGCCATGGTGTCATCAGAGACCGTTCAGGGGGTCTTGGCTGGTCAAACCTGATGTGTCTTAATCTGGAACAAATCCATAGCCTCTGGCTTTCTGTAGAAACAAAAGCAGAGCCTCCTTTCCAAAGCAACATATCCTTCATCTAAATTTTGAAGTCAAGGTACCTTTAAAATATCCATATTGGTTTAACTCAACAGCTTTTATAATCAAATGTTTTTCTGCAGTTAAAAATCCCAAAGACAACACAATCCAGATTCTCTGTATAATATTTATCTTTACGTGGCTTATTTTTTATACTACCTTTACTGTCTCTCTAAAGGCTTTATTTTTAAAAAACTATTTCTTTATATAACTGTATATATTCCTTTTTCTCTCTCTTTCAAGCCTACGTGCATTTTTACACACATTGTAAAGCATTTAAAGTCTTGTTCCATCTGAATCTGTCTTATCATGACTCTATTGTTTTAAACTGCAGCATTTCTAAGACTGAAAAGGCTGCTGTGGCTGCTGGCTCCGCCTACCTCAGCTTCCCAACATGGCGGTGGTACATTTACTACCAGTTCTGGGAGCCATAGATTCATAGAAATAGTGGGTCTATGCTCTTATCAAAGCAGCATGTAGCCCAGAAACCTCTTTTTTTTTTTTTTTTTTTTTTTTTTGTACTAGCAAAGGCTAAATCCACCACACAGTAGTGTAATGTGCTGCTTGCAGACACCTCATTCCCGCCATACTATTGGTCAAACGTGCACACCAGGAACCCACCAATTTGAGAGAGACAACTAGGAGGCTGTTTTTAGCTCTGTTTTGAATTGCTTATTAAATATTCTCAGGTCTAAGTGGAAACTCAAGCCATTGGGCGCCATTTGTAGCTGGAGGGTTTCTCTCCAGCTCCCACCAAACCCCACCAGTCCTGGAGCCCACTTATAAAATAAACACACAGACTCTTATGTATTTAAACTGTTTGGCCTAATGGCTCAGGCTTCTAGCTATCTAGTTCTTACATCTTAAATTAACCCATTTCTATTAATCTATACTTTGCCACATGGCTCATGGCTTACCGGTACCTTACATCTTCCTTGTCTTGGCGACGGGTGGCAGTGTCTCTCTGACTCAACCTTCTACTTCCTAGAATTCTCTTCTCTGCTTGTCCCACCTATACTTCCTGCCCAGCTACTGGCCAATCAGCATTTTATTTATACAGAGCAATATCCACAGCAATGTTAAAACTTGGTTTTGCCTTTTGATTTGATTTGATTGCCCCCAGTGACCAGAGAGAAACCCGGACTCCCTGGGTAGCTGGAAAGCTGTCTCGCCTCTTTCTTATTCTTCTCAGCTCTGATGTCATTTGATGACTAGGGTACTGATGGATTTGCCAGTTTAACAGCTCTCCCAGGACCCCAAGGCTACAAGCAGCTTGGTAGCTCATCAGTTCATTAGTAAAGTTTCCTGTACAGATAGGTGTGCCTCATTCACAGTCTTGGTGGTAGCACTGACTACAAAGAGTTTTCAAGAGTTCTTAAATTTCTGTGGATTTTACTGGTCCCAGTTTTGAGAGACAGGTTAGCATTACAGAGGGTATGGAAGCCTGCAGGCATGTTCAACTCTGCTCCTCACTCACTCCTCAGCCTCCCTCCTCCTCCTCTTCCTTCACTTAATCACTTCCATTCAGTAAATTTCCTCTGTCTATACTTAAAGTCTATACTTAAAGTATAGATTTAAATGTATGTTCCATCAGGCTAAAAACAGGCCCTAGGAAAATGTTCATACCTTCAACCCAAATCCATAGCCTTTGCTATGACACTAAGATATAAATCTGTTCCAGTTGTTTTACAGACACCTGCATGTTCCTGGGGAAGAGTTCTGCCACTGTATCAAGGAATCTGGTATGGTGGATCAGTCTCTAAGACAAGTCCACCTCTCCTGCCAGGCTTGTGACAAGGCCAACCTGCAGGGAACCCTCCATATACGCCAGCCCCTCCACTAGCCAAGGACACCAACTGGGTGGGTACTGACAGGCTGATTTCACCCACATGCCCACTCATAAAAAGCTCCATCATCTCCTAACTTGTAGCTAGAGTTTTCCTGCCTTGCCCACAGTCAGGACAAATCTTTGTCACCCGCCAGTCCCACAGCCGCTCAGACCCAACCAAGAAAACACAGAGACTTATATTGCTTACAAACTGTATGGCCATGGCAGGCTTCTTGCTAACTGTTCTTATAGCTTAAATTAATCCATTTCCATAAATCTATACCTTGCCACGTGGCTTGTGGCTTACCGGTGTCTTCACATGCTTCTTATCATGGCGACAGCTGGCAGTGTCTCCTTCTGCCTTCTTGTTCTCTCAATTCTCCTCTCTGTTAGTCCCGCCTATACTTCCTGCCTGGCCACTGGCCAATCAGTGTTTTATTTATTGACCAATCAGATCAACAGATTTGACATACAGACCATCCCACAGCACTAACTCTTATTGACACCGTTACAGAATGGATGCACTCCCTTCCTTCAGGGAAACAGCAGATATGATGAGTCAGCAGTCTGCCTTCTCCACCCCCTCAAGAAACAGGTTCCTGAGGTCTCCAGGATGGCAGCTAACTGAATGCTCTTCACCCACACCTGCCACTGAGTGTGACCCCACCGACTCCCGATTCCACCTCCCCACGTCATCTCTTGCCAGTAGGAAGTAGTCAGACTTGAACTGGTGACCACAGATTCAAGGAGTCTGGGATGTTTAGGTGGAAGCTCCACCTCAGGCCCACCTCTCTCTCCCCAGATCCTGCCCCTGAGAAAGCCTGCCAGGCAACAGCTCCCCTCATCCAGGGTATGTAAAGGTCCAGCCTGTAGACTCCCCCTCCTCATGGTTTTCCCTCGCGGTTTTTCCTCTTCCCCCCGGGATCACCCAGGAATGCTCTGCTCAGATTAAACCTGGACTTATTAATTAATTCGGCCTGGTTTGATTTATGACATCAGCAGAGTTACCCACTAATGGAATATTTTTAGTTATCAGAGACTTCATGCAACAATTGGCAACAAAGGCCTCATAACGTAGTGTGATTATATAGTAACAGCATAAGAAGACATACGTGTCTGTGTCAGTATGAACAGATTTTTAAATAGTGACCAGAAATTCCATCAGGTGCCAAGTAAGAAATTGGACAGAGGACTGGAGTTAGAACAGTATCTGAGCAGAAATGAAAATCGGACTGTTCACCAGAGAAATACTTTGAACTTATAAGACATTTCAAATAAGCCTTGCTTCCTGTCTACTCCCTGGACAAATATTTAAAACAAACAAAACCCCCGAGGTGTTTAATCTCTCTGTATTGGTGACACCCCACCCCATCTTTTTCAGCATGAGTTGGCTCCACCAAGAGCCTGACCAGTCTAGCCCTCTGACTGGTGTACCGTCTGACCCCGTCTTCAGTGTCTTGGGGTCAAGGCCGATGCAGGGGGGGGGGGGAGGCAAATCTCATGGGAAGTGGTTTAATTGGGAAACAGAGTCCAGCATGAAGGAGACTTCTGAGAGCCGGGACCTGCGGGTCCTCAGGAAGGAGAGGCGGGCCAGGTCCACTCATCCTTTATCTAGAGGAACACAGCACGCCTCCTGCCAAAACCTCTGAAATGTTAATGAATGCAGCAGAACTGTTTGATTCCTGGGAGAAATCTACTTCGTCCATCTTGCCCGAGTACCTGGTCTGTTAGACTCTGGGTGCCTCACTTCTAACACGTAAATATTAGAGCCGCAAAGCTGTAGACACGCTACAGACCAGCAAACACAATGTCGACACCAGAAACTTCCAACAGCAATGCTTTTCTGAATTCTTCCACCGTGTGCTTCAAGACTGACATCCTGGCTGTCTAGTTGCCTACTTACGGGGACCTCCTGATAAGCTGACAAACAGCTCTCTTCAAGAACGTTACAGATTCAGGAGCCATGACCCGGAGGATTTCGCAGTATGGGTAGGATCCCCGGACAGGCAGACTTTCCTAGACATCCAGGTGGGGACACGTACCACAAGGGCCCACTTGAAAGGAACATGAAAAGGTCACGCCACAGAGAAGGCCACACAGTGATAGAAGCAGGCTTGAGTGATACAGCTACATAAAGAGGAACATGGTGGCCTCTGAAAGCTGGTGAACAGGACATCCTCCCCTGGAGTGCCTGGAAGGAGACAGAGTAGCCAGTCTGTGAACTAGGATCCCTGTCAGACTGATGACCTTTAAAAGTGTGTGTTAACTGTGCTGGACCATTTGTCACAATAACAAAAGAGATACGTGTGTAAATTATGAATGACAGAACACAGCAGTAAACAGCCAATAAAAGACCTCCATGCTTGCCTCAACCTCGGCAGCTCCTTCAACTCAGAGCTCAGTGAGCTCCTCACAGCTAGGCTGTGGACTGGCCCCACTTCCTCCGACTGGAGCACCTATAGCCACACAAAGGCCATGAGAAATACAGTGCAAAAGGGCAGCCCTGGTAGATACCAGTTACGGACAGTGACCAACCAAAGAGACCCTTCCCTCCCCCAGAGCGTGTGATACCAGGATGGCTGCAGAGATGCAGGGAACAGAGCTCAGGGTAGAAGCAGAGAGAGCAGGAAGACAGAAAAATAAAGCATGGAGACAAATGAGACAAGAGAAAAGGGGCAGTGAGCAGCAGCTTCCTGAGACCATGACCCCACATGACCCTGTGGTTCCCATAGCAACAGTGACCTACACAGGCCTCGGATGACCCCTGAATGGATGGACAATGGTAAGACTCGGGGCAGCTGCTGCGATGGACCCCGGCTCCCCCATCTGATCTATTGAGTAGATTCTCTCCTTGACAACCTCGGGGCCCAGTCACGGTTTCTCAGCCCTAGTTTCACCCTTTGTGTCCTTTTAGACATCACTGATGGCAAAGGACTGAAATAGAAACACCAATAAAGGAACACGCAAATGGCCAACAAGCTCATGAGAGTATGTTCAGTGTCGTTAGATACTAAGGCAACAAAAACCGTGAGTACAGCGAGAGACCTCTCTCATCCCCCGCCCAGGAGAGCGATGCTCAAAAGGCATTAGAACGACGACGACACTGGGCGTGCATACAATACCGGCAGTGAATGGTACAGCCACCAATGGGAAGAGTTAGGCAATTTTCACTGACTCAGACTTTGACAGAGCAGCATCGTTAGAACAGAGCAGCACATGGCCACAAAGTCTGCTCCTACGTCTATTCCCAAAAAGTTACAGACGAGGTATTCAAATGAGACCTGTACAGCACTCAGAGTGTTGTTATACTCCATCCTATAAAGTGCCAAATGACAAAAACATCCACGAGTGCGTAGACAAGGTTCGGCACAGTCATGCAGTGGAGTGTGCCTTAACTGTGAAGAGATGAGAAACAGATACACACCGCCGAATGAATGAACCCTAACACTGCTATGGGAAGAAACCAGCCACAGAGGGCCACACAGTGTGTAATCCACTTCCATGTGACATCAGTAACAGGCACATTCACAGAGACACAGAGCTGGGGACCACAGCATTAGCCAAGGAAACAACTGTTCATGGGTATGTGCTTTAATTTTGGGGTGGTACAACGTTCTAGAAATAGGTCATAGATACAGCTGCACAATACTCTTTTGTTGTTGTTGTTGTTTGGGTTTTTCGAGACAGGGTTTCTCCGTGTAGTTTGGTGCCTGTCCTGGATCGTGCTCTGTAGACCAGGCTGGCCTGGAACTCACAGATATAGGCCAGGCTCTGGCTCCCAAGTGCTGGGATTAAAGGCGTGTGCCGCCACCACCCAGCTGCACAATACTCTTAAGTACTAAATGTACAAGTGCTTAGAATGATACATTTTATGTTACATGAATTTTATAATAATCAAACAGTGTATGGGAAATTACTTCATGAGATTTGCTTATTTATTTCCTTATATTTTGACACATGTATACATACATATGCATGCCTTTGTGGTAGCATAAACATAAATTGAAATGATATATAAAGCACATACAGAAAACATGCAAACATACATATCAATGGTATACTAATAGTTAATACATATTTAAGTGGTTTCTGTATAGATGCATATGTAATAACCATGTCCATAATTTGTATTGTATAATTACCTATAATTTAGAAGACTTACATAGCCTTGGTTATAAATAACCACTTCAACTTGCAGCTTTGCTACAGACACAGTAGGCAGACACTGCACATCTGGCTGTGCTCTTGGTGCGTTTGGCAGCTGGCCTGTTCTTGTCCCACAAGGTCCAGTCTGGGGTGAACAACAGCCCGATCACCGTGTGCTCTCCAACTTCATATGAATTCTGTGCTTAGCCTGGAGCTTAGAGTATGTTTCCTCTGTGGCGAAAAAGCCAGTGATTAGCATGTGTCTGTCTGTCCTGGCCTCTGAGTGAAGAGAGATGCTCAGTGCAGACCATCTGGCCTTCTGTGTCACTAGTTAATGTGATACTGATCATTTAAACTGATCCAATGATGGGAGCCAGTCAGTAAAGAGATCAATGTATTGACATTTGATACTTCAAAAGAACATCACAGGGCACTGAAAAAATAATGTAAATTTCTAAAGCAAATAACAAAGTGGCCATCTGTACTGGAAAAGACATCAAAGGAAATAGTCTTTGCATAAAATAAATTTTATTTTTGCTTATCGAAAGTCCAGAAGTGGCTCTTCCCCTTGACCAGCAGGTGGCGCTGTGAACATAGCTTTGAAATTACAAAGGCTGTTTTCTTAAATCCCTCAACTATGTAGGACATTTGAAATGATTTGTTTTAATTGAAATAAATGTCACTGTTCTTGACATTAGATGTTCCTACAATTCTGAAATCCCCCCCCCATATTAACTCAATTACTTCATAGAAACAGCTTTTAAAATATTATCTGTAAGCTTAACGAACAAAGACTGGGTGGCTTTCTTGTAGATCGCTCTTGATCACATCTTCACACACAGCTACCTACTTAGTCCTGGCAAACTCAGAGGTTATTATCCCACTTTTCAAAGAGGAAACTGGTTCTCACACGATTACATTCTTTACCCAAGTCACACACCCCAATGAGGAAAAAGAAAAAATCAGATCTGGCTTCCCGGTGATGGACTGTGGCAATACCACTGCGCTAGAGCATTTCAAAAGCGGGACTCCTCGGGGAAAGTCTAGGTAGATTGTCCTAAGTACCGAGCAAGCACAGCATTTAAAATGTTAATTTCATGCAACTCTAGATGCCGTCTGTATTCAAATCCCAGAAATGGTTTAAAACTAAGACAAGTCTGACCTTTTTTCTCTCTGGGGAAAGTTTAGGCTGAAAGGTGATATCTGGGGAGTCCAGCCTGCTGCACAAGGACCTGGAGCCACACGGCCACACTCTCCAGGATCCGTCAGAGGCCGGTGGCTGTGGAAAGGAGAGTCTCAAGCACTGAGCTGGGCTACTCAGCAGTGAAGGGGCTGTGTCATCTGCATATCGAGAATTTGACCTTTCTGTCATCAGGTAATTTTCCACACTATGAAACAGAAAAGTCAGTACTTTGCCAATTGTGAGCTCATTCTAACTTAAAAAAGAAATACAGAATGCGAATTTGAAAGATGTGTGTGAAGCAGGGGCACCCAAGCTTTCTAAACCCGATACACAGATCCAATGCGGAGAGTTATAAAGGTTATCTAGTTTTTGCTTTTTTAAGGGGTTTTGACACATTGCCCTTTTCTTTTACTGTTACTCGTGTCTGAAGGGTAACTGAGGCTCATCAGCTCCTGGCACTGCAGTTTCCCACTGTGAGCCAAACACCACTTGTCATCTGAGAGAAGGAACGCTGGGCACATGACAGCAGTATTTCGGTCTGTTGTGTAGTCTTTATTCCAGGCTCGTAGGATGGGCAGTTGTGAGCTGGACGGTTTCGTGGTGTCCCTCTGGCCAAAGCTCTCCACAGCCACACCCAAACATCAGTCCTCTGACATCTGTGCTGGCTAAACTGCCCACATAACAATCTGGAGTCCTGGGAAGAGATTCTTAACAAGGGCTGTCCAGATCGGGTTGGCTTACCAGCTCAGGAGGGGAGTCGGGGAGCTGCTAAGTCACTGAGCCAGTTTCAGGTGGTACCATTCCCTAGGCAGGTTCCCAACAGTAGGTGGGAGGAGAAGGCTAGCCGAGAGCAAGCAAACAAGCAAGCATCTGTTCTCCTGCTCTTGACTGTGGGTGTGATATGGCCAGCTGCCTTGACTTCCTCCACAGCATGAGAGCTAAAATAAACACAGTCTCCCCTAAGCCACTGGTTGTCGGGGTATCCGTCCTAGCAACAGAAATAAAATTAGAACATCTTACCTCTGTGGGAAGTCAGGACAGATTCAAGAAGAGAAGAACACCCCAGGCTGTCCTGGGACAGGGATGGTGGTCTCCTGAGCGCTTTTGAGCGAGCACAAGGACAAGGCTACCCCAAGAGTCCCTGGACCAGGAGCACAGCTTCTCACTCCATCCACACGCTGTGCCCCATAGGCCATCGTTTTCCTTCCCACTAATGTCCTTTCTGGCATAGCAACCAAGTAGGACTCATTCACAACACTACTGTTGCCTCTCTAAGTCAGTAGACATTAGCTTCCTGGAACTCCTGGGTGACAAGGTGTCACCGGGCTCACCCTCCACTCACCCTCCACAACAGCCCCTGGGACTTCCGTAGACAGTACACACTTGGATAAATGTTAGAAGCTAACACACAGCCGAATTGCAAATATTAACACATTTGGCCCAATTAAACATCAAAACCGGATCCCACCAGCTGGCTCATGTTTTCTTCACACCTAAGTTTATCTGGAACTTTCTTCCTCCTGTCTCCATCTACTTCCTAGTAAGTTGCTCTCTCCAGAGGGCTCAGTAAGGAGGAGAAGACGTGAGGCACAGAAGCTGGACAAGGAATGCCTTGCCTCAAGAGCTGCCATTTCCAGTCAGATCCAGCACCCTGGGTCTGGCAGAAGCTAAGACTGAGTATTTTATAGACTTCTGCATAGCTTCTTCAGAGAGGCCCAGCCTTAGGAGTCTCTCCTGAAGCTCCCTTGACAAGGCCGATTTGTCGCCGTGCTCCACCTCTGTGTCGCCGTGCTCCACCTCTGGGCTGTACCCCAGCTGCGGCCAATCTTCCTTGACCCATAAGAATTAGGCCTAATCTTCCAGCACCTCGCCATTCTCTTTCTGGTCATTCTCAGCAGAAATAAAATTGGCCCTGTCAGGACAGGTCCACAGGTAGCCTCTGCTGACCCACATCTCCCCCGTCTCACTATCGGTCCTCAAAATAAGTGTGGAATGTCCCGTGAAGTGGGCATATTAGAAAAGGGAGAACTGGCCCAGACAGTCTCCGCTATGTCCTCATTTCTCCCAGGATAGGAGGGCAAGAGCAAGGTGCTTTCTGAGGCCCTGGGCTGCACCAGGGTGTGATGTGCACATGTAAGATGCTGTCTGCCTAGGGCAGCCTTCCTGAGCCTTGGGGGGACCCACTCTCCAGGAATCCCAGGCAGTGAGCAAGGACTGTCCCACTGGACTCACGAAAGTGGCACAGCACATCTGTCCCTCCATCACAGCCCACATCTACACCATGTGCAACAACTGCCTCCAATGAAGCCAGGCTCGGCAGCTCTCCTGCTCTCGTCGGATGTGCAGAAAAGTCACGAGCAGCTGACGGTGAAGACACTCGTGTGCCGTGGAATCATCCTTCGTACACTGAGAAGATGTGTTGCTCTCGTTGTTAACAAAGAGCCAACTGACCAATCACTAGGCAGAAAGAGGTTAGGCGGGAGAGCCAGACTGAGAGAACTCTTGGGCATATATCCATGGATGCACAATCATTCCACAAGGACACTTGTTGTATTTTAAAAACAGCTCGGCGGCCTTGGCAGCTGGAGCCAAGGGGCACGGTGGAAAGTCACTCACACCATGTGGGCGGCACTCATGTGGAAAGTTTTACTAAGTGGGGAGTGAGAAGGGAAGAGAGAGAAAACAGGTGGGGTCTGAGGAAAAAAGAAGAGAAAGAGAAAAGGGTAGAAAGGAAAGGAGGAGGTGTGTGCTACCTCATGGCAAGAGAAGGGAAAAGGGGGGATTTCCTAAAGAGGACTTGACATAAGATGACATTGTCAGGAGGCTGGGCAGGTCCCCAAGGGGCGGGTCTGAATGCTAACAACACTTGCTCAACCATGTTCATAGCAGCATTATCTGTAATAGTCAGAACCTGGAAACAACCTAGATGCTCCTCTATGAAAGAATGAAAACTTGGTCTTGCCATGGTTGGCATCGTTGGTCTTTTCTGGCAGGCAGGCTGCTTGTCTGTGGCTAAACCTGCCTCTGCCACCCTGTCTGGAGAGTTTGGTCAGAGGTTCATTGACCAAAATACAGTTGTAAAGTTCACTTGCAAAACATGAATGTGTTCTTTATCACTTTAGCTTTAAGAACCAATGATTGTCACACCATGACTAAGGACTTTGTCCTATCAGTGTCAGGCAGTTATTGACGTCACAAGCTATACTGTGTCATTGTCTTGAGAATTACTACCTTCTATTTAAAAAAAAAAAAGGTTTATTGATTGATTTTATGTGTATGAGTGCTCTATTGACTTTATTGCCAGAAGAGGGCACCAGATCTCATTGCAGATGGCTGTGAGCCACCATGTGGGTGCTGGGAATTGAACTCAGGACCCCTAGAAGAGCAGCCAGTGCTCTTAACCACTGAGCCATCTCTCCAGGCCCCACTATTCTTACGCATTCTCATTGTATATCTGCTTCTATTTCTATCTGAATTTTTCTCTCTATATTTTATAGGTATATGTATAGTTTTTGCTTTGGTCTTGATCCTCTGTCTCTGGTGTGTGTGTGTGTGTGTGTGTGTGTGTGTGTGTGTGTGTATGTGTGTATGTGTGTGTGTGTGTGTGCTTGCGTGTGTGTGGTATATGAGTGTGTGTGTGGATGTGTTCGTGAATGTGTGTGGTACATGAGCATGTGCATATGTGTGCACATACATGCATGTGTGGGGTGTATGAGTGTGTGCTTGCGTATACACAGGTGCACTCACACATGCAGACACATATGGAGGTCAGAGCCTGAGATCAGGATGCATCTTCCATTGCTCTCCACATTATTCTTTGAGGCAGGGTCTGTCACTCAACCTCAAGTTTGCTGGTTTGGTAGACTGGGTGGCAGGTGAGCACTCAGGACCCCTGTCTCTCCCTCCTGACTGCCAGGGTTATAGGTGCACACCCCCATGCCCAGCTTTTTCGTGGGCACTGGGGATGCAAACTCAGGTTCTCATGCTTGCTTCACCCACAGAACCGTCCCCCAGCCCTGTCATGTACTTCTTCATAGGAGAATTTCCCAAATTCAACTTAATTTTGTTTATAGACAGCAGGCTGTAGAGGCTGTCTGTTGCAAAAATTGTAAAATGAAACAAAATAAACAAAAAACTCCACTCCCAATCGTAAGGTCTTGCATTTTCTCAGATAATAGAGGAATCTCCATTATCCTATACAGTTGGCTCTGTCTTCCGTAATAAGATAATAGCAAACCCATGGTATGAGAGCCTCCACTGTCCATCCCATACCGTCCATCTCACACCATCCATCCCACACCGTCCATCCCACACCGTCCATCCCACACCATCCATCCCACACCGGTGCAGACACGGCTTCCTAACCAGGGCCTCTATTGATATTGCCAGGGGGAGCTGCCACACCAACTCCAGTGTCGTCCTGTGACATGAACAATTATGTCAATAATAGCAGACAGGAGATACGTGTCCCACAGGACTAAGCTCCCTGGAGGTCCCTGGCAGAGTGCCCGTGTTATGCCTCCTTCTCGGAGGAGACGTGCTTCACAGATCATGAGCTCCCTGGGCTATGGGTTCTGTATAACTGCTTTTCTGATAATGTTCTAATTAATCTATGAAGCACAGCCAAAAATTAATGAATGCTTGGGTTGTGAACTATGGAGGAAAGGGAAAGCTGGACATGGATTTTAATCAGATATAACAGAATGAGCTATTTTTTAAGACCTCAAGCCGCTAGATAAAATAAGTATAAACACTCACCCACTAGGAATCCTTTAGGAATCCCAACTAAAGCGATTTATGACAAAAGACGTTATCTCATAGGAGGCAGATGGTGGGCCCTCCATTTAAGAAGTTCAACATGAAAAACTTAAGGACTACAACAGAACCCCTTCCCCTTACAGGTGTAAAAGTATAAGAGTCCATATTCCAACAGGTAAAAAGGTTTTGTATTAAAAGAGATATGTGATAAAAAAAAAAAAAACTTAAAGAGGGGCTATAACATCCAAATTAGCTAAATGGGTCATAAAAACAAAAAAAGTAAAAATATATAATAAACTAGATAAGATAAAAAACACAGCTACAACCACAAAAAAGTCT
This sequence comes from Peromyscus leucopus, assembly GCF_004664715.2. Lineage (NCBI taxonomy): Eukaryota > Metazoa > Chordata > Mammalia > Rodentia > Cricetidae > Peromyscus > Peromyscus leucopus. Next base: position 5,247,718 of record NC_051075.1, read on the forward strand.
ACTCATGTCTAGGGACTGTACTAAATTTAGAAAACACAGGCTGCTCTTTGGGTCATAAAGTTCTTGTGGGTAAAGGGATATGTCTAGCACCAATTAATAATTGTGTGCTTGCTGTTTTTTTAAAGATGTAATTAAATTATTGCCAAGCTCTTGTTGTTTTTTGTATGACTTGATAGTTTTCTTTTCTATATATAAACTACTGATTTACAAAAGTAAAATTACAACAGATTCAAACCACTTCTGAGTGTGTTGTCTGTCTGTCATTAGCCGAATCTTTGCCTTCCTGACTACCCAAGCCCTGGTCCTCCTATGGTTGTGGTACCCCCAATGGGCCAGTCCATGCTCCATTATGCAGAGGTGGCATGCTAGCATCCACGCTGGCATCCACATTGGCCCCTTTCAGGCCCTCCTTGGCTTTAACTCTTCATTCTAGTCCCTCCAGCATCCTGAAACCACTAATAGATGCTCCCGAGGTATCCTGGCTTTAGAAAACCCTGCTGCAAGATTCCAATCAGGGACTGAATATGGAAGGGGAGGAGGATTCACGAAAACAACTAAACAGCAGATCAGGTTTGACCTGTGTGAACCTGTGGGTACCACTACCTGAAATGAAATTAAGATGTTGGTATGTAGTATGTGGTGAATAAAAATCACAAAAATCTATAAACTACAGGAACACAATGTGGAGTGAAATTAAATGTAGCTTGGGTAAAGGTAAATAGGGGAAACTCTTTCCTCCAGCCCATTTATGAGAAATATTCTAGTATGTTAAATAGGGCACATCAGATTGTCCAGAAACTAGAGATTCACACTTGAAAACTAACTTTAAACTAATTCATTGTTAAAAATAACAAAGCAGGTGCTTACTAGTTAGGAGTCACCAGTGACCACAGAAACTTCTGAGACTGTGTGACCCTACACTTTCACCAGCAAGTTAGAAAGAGAGAGAAGTCAATTCTGTCTAGAATTAAAATAAATTTAGTACTTAAAACATTTCACATTACAAACTTAATAACTATAAATCAACCTAGCTACCTCTCATCTTGAGAGTACAGTACCTTTACAAAATCATGTGATTTGGGAAAATTCCTAGGGTAACATCTGCCTGCCCCCTAGTTTCTAGGCTGAGTGGGCTCCCCTTAACAGTAGTCCTATTAATAATAAGAGCTGATAAGTAACGTGACTTCATTATCAACTGTCATTTCACAGACATTTATTTCTTTTGCTCTTACAAAAGGAGCACAACTTGGCTTTGGTATTCTGTCTTGTCTCAGGAGCTGACATAAAAGCCTGATGGGAAGCCCAGCCCCATGCTCCAACTCCAACCCATCATGTACCTGGGAAGTCTCTATCTGCTTCCTGTAACTTTTTTCGTTTCTGTCTATAATCCCGAACCCTTCTGTCTGAGGCACAGTGTGAATGTCTCTGTTTACAATAGCAATCGTCTGGGGTCACAGTGACTACCAAGATTAGGACTTAAACTCAAAAGTCCTGGTCCTGACACAGAAGAAGAGCAGGAGACTGGAGGCCCAGGGGCGAGGTCCGTGATCACTGCTCCTCACACATTTCCCACAGCCACACGCTGCTATGGACCCGTGATGATAACAACAGAGAAGGATTCATGCCTGTGCTCACACTGCTCTGTGTGCAGGTGAAGAAAACTCTTCTCTCTTGTTCATGCTGTCCTTCCAGTCAGTGCTGCAGAATCTGTCCCCACAAAGGTCCACCATGAGCCACACTCAGGAACTAACCGTTCCATTTCACAAGGGCATCTATGACACACTGCTGTGTGCGTATTCCTCTCCGTAGTGAAAGTCTGGATTATCACATTTATAGACAAGCCTCTCATAGTTACCGTGAGCTTGAGCAAGTCACCCAGACCCAAGGCTGGGCTCACAGGAATGAGGTAAATGCTCGCTTTCAGTGAGACATAGCACTCTGCTCACATTCTTCTGAAGTCTCCTTTGTGAAAATCATACCTCCTGTGCTGGCTAGTTTTGTGTCGCTAACACAAACTAGAGTCATCTGAGAGGAGAGAACTTTAACTGAGAAAATGCCCGCATAAGATTGGGCTGTAGTCGATCCTGTAGAGCAATTGCCTGAGGTTGGAGGGGCCAACCCACTATGGGTGGGGTCACTCCTGGGGGATGGTCCTGGATTCGGTATGAAAGCAGGTTGAGTTAGCTGTGCGGAGTTAGCCAGGAAGCAGCTCCCCTCCACAAACTCCGCATCAGTTCTTGCCTCCAGGTTCCGGCCCAGCTTGGGTCCCTGCCCTCACCGCTTTCAATGATGAACTGTTATGTGAAAGTGTGAGTGAAATAGATCTTTTCCTCCCCAGTGTGCCTTTGGTCATGGTGTTCCATAAAGGAATAGTAATCCTGACCAACCACACTCTCTTCGAAATATAGAAGAGTATGTGTAGCCAAAGTGCGAATTCTGGGATCTCTGTAAGATAATAGAGGCTCCATCAGAGTTAGAGAGATCTGTAATGTAATACTTACATAAGGACATTCAGGAGACATAGAAGGGACCATGAAACATAGGATGGTCTGTGAGAGAAAGTGAATCCTCTTAAGAGCTCCTAGAGAGAAAATTACACCTTGAGTCTGTGCAGTCATGAAGTACAAAGCCATCCATACTGTAAATGGATGCTAGCACAGGAAACTGAGCTCATTCTCAAGGCTTAATGCTGGCTACATCCTTTACAGTGGCATCTTAGCACAGTCATAGGCCATGGGGCTTGTGGGATGGCTCCGTCACTAAGGCACTTGTTTTGCCATCACTGAGACCTGGGTTCAATATCCAACATCCATGTGAAAATCTAGAATCGAATGAGTTAGTTAGAAAAACAGCTTCAGAAATGCAGGATTCTGATGAAGATACTGAAGACTGAAAATTACAACAAATTCATAGACAATTATCACAGACTTCTAGTACATTCTCCAGAAAAACAAAGCTGAGCCATGAAAATCAATAACCAGCTGTGTAACAAGAAAAAGCATTTCTGGGAACTAAGGACAACAAATTTACTGAGTTCAGGGAAAAGGAAGGAGTGCTAACATAATTTCAGTAGCTGGATGAATCTTTAATTTCAAGAGCGAGACAAGCATCCTACAAGCACTGAGGAAACAAAAGTCATACAGTAAAGATCGCAAACTGGTCCCAAGCCCTCTTCCACACCAAACAAATGAGCCACCGGCCAAGCAGAGTGGGATGCACTGGACCACAAACCACTCAACACCAAAGCAACTGCCCCTTCTAAGACCTTCATCCTTAACATCACATGACCAGTTTCGGCTGCATTATGAGCACCATGCAGATGAGAAAGCCAACAAAAGTAAACACATAAACGGTTGAAACAAGCAAGTACAGCATTTCATCACTTTTGATGTTGCTGTCAAAAACCAGCAGAAAATCTCACTCAGCTGAATAAATATTGAAAAATATTTTCCTCTCTCTCTATCCCCCAGACCCAACCCCTCAGGCCTGTCCCCAGTGCTGCAACAAAACACCAGCTTCAGGCTCTTTTCCCCCTGCCCACAACTCCTGTGGATCCCACAGAGCATCCCCTCCTGGCCTCCCTCCCCCTACTCATCCCTGCATCCCAGCTTCCAATACCAACAGGCATTATCTGTGAACCAACCAGCTGAACAGGCCAGAAAAATGGTCAACACACAGCCAACACACTCTGAAAATCCAGAGAGGAAACAGAAAATAAGGAACTAAACACCCATCTAACCAGGTAAACTCAGAAATCAGCACCAAGGCCTATAATCACCCCCAAACCCAGATGTCTAGACGTCAGCATAAAAACACAATCAACAACAGTCAGGACAACATGTCTCCACTAGAGCCCAGCCATCCTACCAAAGGAAACCCTGAATATTCCAACATAGCTGAAGCACAAGTAAAAGACCTTAAAACCAACTATATGGAGATGATAGAGGCCCTTAAGAGGAAATTAATAAATACCTTAAGGAAAACACAAACAAACACTTGGAGGAAATGAATAAATCCCTTAAAGAAAACCAAGAAAAAACAAACAGTTGAAGGAAACACATAAAACTGTTCAAGATCAGAAAATGGAAATAGAAACAATTACACACACACACACACTGAGGGAATCTTGAAAATAAAAATTTATGAAATCAAACAGGAACTACAGAGGCAAACTTCAACCACAGAATATAAGAGGTGAAATAGGGAATCTCAGTCATTGAAGATACAATAGAAGAAATTGATAACTGTCAAAGAAAATGCTGACTCTAAAAAATTCCTGACACAAAACATCAAGTTTTGTGGGACATTACAAAGAAAAAAAAACCCTTAAGAATAATAGGAATAGAAGAAGAAGAATCCCAGCTCAAAGGCCCAGAAAATATTTCCAACAATATCATTGAAGAAATTTTTTGTAACCTAAAGAAGGAGATACCTATAAAGATACAAAAAGCAAATAGAACACCAAATAGGTTGGAGCAGAAAAGAAAGTCCCCTCATCACATAATAATCAAAACACAAAACATATAGAACAAGGAAAGAAAATTAAAAGCTACAAGGGAAAAAGGTCAAATAACATATAAAAGTAGGTCCTATTAGAAATACACCTGACTTCTCAATGGAGACTCTAAAAGCCAGAAGAGCCTGGACAGATGTGATGCAGACTCTAAGAGACACTAGATGCCAGTCCAGACTAATATACCCAGCAAAATACCCAGTCACCATTGTGGAATAAATTAGGTATAAAACTTAAGAGTCATAAAATGGAAACTGAAGAAATATTGCCCAATTCATTTTATGAGGTCACAGTTACCCTGACACTCAAACCACATAATGACTCAACAAAGAAAGAATTACAGACAACTTTTCTTTATAAACATTGATGCAAACATACTAAATAAAATACCTGCAAATCAAACCCAAGAACACATAGAAAATATCATCCACCATGATCAAGTAGGCTTTATCTCAGAGATGCACCAGATGGTCAAGCATATGAAAATCTGCCAATGCAGTCTACCATATAAACAAACTGAAAGAAAAAAAAACCACATGGTCATCTCTTTAGATTTAGAAAAGGCATTTGACAAAGTCTAACACCCCTTCATGATAAAAGTACTGGAAATATTAAGGATACAAGGGACATACCTAAACATAATAAAGGTAATTTACAGCAAGCCAACAGCCAACATCAAATTAAATGGAAAGAAACTCAAAGCAATTCCACTAATATCAGGAACAAGACAAAGCTGTCCACTCTCTCCCTATCTATTCAATGTAGCACTTGAAGCAATAAGACAACTGAAGGAGATTAAGGGGATACAAATTGGGAAGGAAGAAGTCAAGTATTGTTATTTGAAGATGATATGATAGTATATATACATAAATGACCCAAAAAAATCCAGCAGGCCACATCTATGTTTTTATCCCATAGCTGATAAACTCTTTCAGTGAAGTGGCTGAATACAAGATTAACTAAAAAAACAAAACAAAATAGTAGCCCTTCTATATACAAATGACAAATAGGCTGAGAAAAAATCAGGGAAACAACACATTACACCTTTCATAATAGCCTTAAACAATATAAAATATCTTAGGGTATCTCTAACCAAGCAAGTTAAAGACTTGTATGATAAAAATGTCAAGCCTTTGAACAAAGAAACTGAAGAAGCTATCTGAAGATGGAAAGGTCTCCATGTTCATGGCCATCCTACCTAAAGCAATGTACAGATTCAAATCCTCATCAAAACTCTAACACAATTCTTTACAGACCTTGGAAGGACAATATCCAACTTCATATGAAAACAAAACAAAACAGGATAGCTAAAACAATCCTGTACAATAACAGAACTGCTGGAGGTATCACCATCCCTGACGTCCAGCTGTACTACAGAGCTATAGTGATAAAAACCACGTTTTTGGCATAAAAACAGACAAGTGGATCAATGGAATGTAGATGCAGACATAAATCTACACACCTATTATGGACATCTGAATTTTTATAAAGAAGCCAGAAATACACACTGGAAAAAAGACATAATTTTCAGCAAATGGTGCTGGTCTAACTGGATGTCTGCATGTAGAATAATGCAAATAGATCCATATGTATTACCCCACACAAAACTCAAGTCCATGTGGATCAAAGGCCTCAACATAAAACCAGATACACTGAACTTGATAGAAGAAAAAGTGTAGAGCAGTCTTGAACACAACGGCACAGAAACAACTTCCTGACAGAACACCAATAGCATAGGCACTAAGATCAACAATTAATAAATGGGACCTCATGAAACTGCAAAACTTCTGTAAGGCAAAGGACACTATCAATAGGACAAAGTGAGAGCCCACAGAATGGAAAAAATCTTGATCATCTCCACATCTGACAGAGGAGTGATATCTGAAATATATAAAGAACTCAAGAAACCAGATATCAAAAAAACAAATGATCCAACAAATAATCCAATTAAAAAGTGTAGGTACAGATCTAAACAGAGAGTTCTCAATAGAGGAATCTCAAATGGCTGAGAAACACTTCAAGAAATGTTCAATATCCTTAGTCACCAGGGAAATGCAAATCAAAATTACTTTGTGATTCCATCTTACACCTGTCAAAATGGCTAAGATTAATAACACAAGTGACAGATCATTCTGGTGAGGATGTGGAGCAAGGGGAACACTCCTCCATTTCTGATGGGAGTGCAACCTTGTACAGCCACTATGGAAATTATTATGGCAGTTCCTCAGAAAATATGGAATCGATCTACCTCAAGACTCAGCTTTATCACTCTTGGGCATATACCCAAAGGTCACTTCATCCTACCACAAGGACACTTGCTCAACTTTGTTCATAGCAGCTTTATTCACAATAGCCAGAAACTGGAAACAACTTAGAGGTCCCTCAACCAAAGAATGGATAAGGAAAATATGGTACATTTATACAACAGAGTATTTCTCAGCTGTTTAAAGAAAATGACATCATAAAATTTGCAGGCAAATGTATGGAACTAGAAGAAAAAATCATCCTGAATGAGGTAACCCAGACCCAGAAATACAAACATGGTGTATATTCACTTATAAATGGATATTAGCCATTAAGTAAGTGATAACCAAGCTACAATCCATAGGCCCAGAGAGGTTAGGTAAAGAAGTGGCATTTAGGGAGGATGCATGTATCTCCCTGGGAAGGGGAAATAGAATAGATTATGTGGGTAGACTGGGGACAGTTGGGAATAGGAGTAGGAGGGATCAGGTCGGGGGTGATGGGATGGAAGGAGAGAGTATGGGGGTAGGTGGTTGGAAGTGGGGGCATTTGGGGTGTGGTATGGAAACCTAGTACAGTGGAAACTTCGTGGAATCTATGTGGGTAATCCTAGTGAGGACTCCTAATAATGGGGATTACTGAATCTCAACTGGCCATTTCTTATTGTCAGGCAAGGCTTCCAGTGGTAGGACTGGGTTACATTTGATTGAGTTGTTGGCCAAGAGGATCCCATGGAGATCAGCAAACATTGCAGCATGATGTTTTAGGACAGAAGGTCATACTCTGTAAACTGCCAGTGGGACCCCATTGCTGAGGACAGCATGCGCACAGCTCACAGAACATAGAAAGATCAAGCCGGTGCCTGCATGAAGCCTTCATCCTTATGTTCCAGTCCCCTTGGTATGGGAACGTGCACTTCAGGCTACCAAAAGAGAAACATGGACACCAACCTAGACAGACACCTTTGACCAACAACCTGCCCTGCCTGCAAGATGGGCAGCAGTGGTGCAGAACTTGTGGGAGTGGCCAACCAATGTCTGATTTAACTTGAGGTCTACTCCAGGAGAGGGAGTCCATGCCCTATGTTGACTGGATGGCAGGAACCTGAGACTAGCTACACCAGAGACTTAGGGTAGAACCAAATAGGTCTGGCTTTTGAAAAAAAACAGCAAATCAATGAAATGATTCCTAATGATATTCTGCTATACTCATAAATCATCCAGTCATCATCAGAGAGACTTCCTTCAGCAGCAGATGGGAGCAGGTACAAAGACCCATGGCCAGAGATTATGCAGAGAGAGAGTCTAAATCAGAGGTCCCCATTGGGTCCCACCCCTCAAAGCTCAGGGACTACTGCAGAGAATGGGTGGGAAGGTTGTGAGAGTCAGAGGGGATGGGGGACACCAGGAAAACATGGCCCACAGAATCCACTAAGCAGACCATGTATGGGCTCACGGAACCTGCATAGGTCTGCACTAGGTCTTCTGTGTATATGTTAGGGCTGTTGGCTTGGTGGTTTTGTTCGACTCCTAACAGTGGGAGCAGTGTCTCTGACTCTTTTGCCTACTCTTGGGACTCTTTTCTTCCTGTTGGTTTGCCTTGTCCAGACTTGGTGTGAGGGCTTCTGCCTTGTCTTACTGTATTTTGTTTTGTCATGTCAGGTTGTTGCCTCTTGGAGGCCTGCTCTTTTCTGATGAGAGATGGAAGGGTAGTGGATCTGGAAGAAAGGGAGGTGGTAGAGAGCTGGGAGGAGTGAGGGAGGGAAAATTGTGGTTGGGGTGTATTGTATGAGAGAAGAATCTGTTTTCAATTTTTTAAAAAAAAGGAAAACAAAAAATATTTCCCTTTAAAACCTCCCCCACTTCTCTCTCAACTAAAACATCTTTGTTTTCCTAGACACCCTTGTGATAGCAAGATGGCTGCCAGCGTTCCACACATCCCATCCAGACATGAGTCTATTCAGTAGATAAAATAGACTGCTTTTCTTTTATTTGTTGGTGTATAATAAGAAGAAGTTTTCCTAGATTGCCCCTCATAATTAATTTACCAAAAATTATACCGCATGTGTATGCTTAAATTAACAAGAGACGTAATCCCCATGACCGAGTTAACACAGACTTGGGGTTTCTTACCTCAGCACTATGAACATTTCAAGATACATAATTTGTTTGGGGGGGGGGTTCTGTCCTCTTCCCAGGAGTTGATCAGTGAGGCCCCAGAGGCTTCCCATGTAAAACAGACTATCACCATGGGTTGTCCACTAGAACTACACAGTAAAACCCTATTGCTGAAAATACCACATACTGGTATTTCCAAGATGTGGAAATCAAGCTAGAACTGAACTGGAAGCCTCTACCCAAAGATCCCTGAAGAAAGTTCAGCAGCAAGCAGCACTTCCAAGACTTACTGATCACCTTGCCAATGTTAGAAGGTGGACAGTGTCATCCTACTAGAGGCTGGAGGTGTGGGCAGCACTCGGGAGCTAACTTGCCCCAACACAGGAGATCCCATTATTAAACTCTCAGAAACGTCACTGCAAGTCCGTGAAACACAGCCATTCTCTAAAACTAAATGACATAAATTCAGGAATTGGGTCCACAAATAGTATATAACAATACCCAAAACAAACAAACAAAGATTGCACAGAATAACCAAATCAGGAAAATATTAAAAACATCTCTCTCTCTCTCTCTCTCTCTCTCTCTCTCTCTCTCTCTCTCTCTCTCTCTCTCTCCTCAAATTAAAAAGAAATCAAGCCTGATCTCTTTAGCTCTTTGTTATATTCCTGTAATCTGAGTCACCTAGAAGAATTTCTACTTGCTTTGTGTCTAATCCCAAAACTCACTGAACTCTCCCACTGGGAACAATGGTGTTCACAGAGTTTCTCCAGTCATCCCCCACCCCTGCTGGTTTCCCCTCTGTTTTCTTTCCTTTTTCTTGCAGTGTTGAAATCTAGCCAAACGTCCAATTACCTTGGAAAGTAAACTGTAGAGGAAAAAGAAGCACAAAGTCTTCGGTGTCGTTTTATGAAGACATGCAATCTTACTTTAGAGCGGGGAGAGGAGAGCTTTCTCACTGCAGGGCATGAGAACTGGGAAGAAGCCAAGTTCTTTGGACAAGCCCGTGTTTGTGAGCGCACAGGTGACAGCACTCTTGTTGCCATGCAGGGGAAGTTGTAGGTCAGGTGTGTGTGTGTGTGTGTGTGTGTGTGTGTGTGTGTGTGTGTGTGTGTGCACGCGTCTATAAATCCACGCCCCTTTGCCACGGGAAACATCCAGAATACATTTCTAACAAGATCGCCGGGCAGCTCAGGTAAGCAAGCAAAACTTCCAGACTACTCAGTATTCAATCTCTCAACCTCTGCTATGTTCAAATGATCACGTAATTGTTTTGCTATTTAAAAGTGAGGCTCTTGGTTAAAAGTGGGAAACATGAAATGTAGCTATATTTTGCTGCTGCTACTGACCTGGTTTCCTGTACTGGCTTCAGAGTTTTACTCTTAATTCATATTAATAATAGAATAAGCTAGAATTAGCCTAAAATGACATCTTTAAAAAAAAAATCTCTGGGTGCTAACAATAGTTTTTTGTTTTGTTTTGTTTTGGTGTTTTAGTCTTATTTTGTTTTTAAAATAACTTGTTTTATTTAATTCATTTACTCGTTTCATATTCATTGGTGCTTTACCTGCATGTATGTCTCTGTGAGGGTGTCAGATGCCCCGGAACTAGAATTACAGACAGTTGTGAGCTGCCGTGCTGGGAATTGAACTCAGGACCTCTGCAAGCAGCAGCCAGTGCTCTTAACCACTGAGCCATCTCTCCAGCCCCCAAAAGTTTTATTTTGGATTATAGAAGTTTTCAATATTGAAGTAAATGGCTTATGTTAAACTACTTTTCAAAAGCACAAGCCTAGTGTCAGGAAATACTAACTGGTCAGTGTTGATAAAGCTTGTTGGTAGACAGGACAGTTGGTGCTTCCCAAAGGCGTCAGATGCTGCTGTAATGTAATAATCTTCTGAATTCCTCCAAATATCTGTCCCTTGCAGCTAGAACTTAAGGACTGTTAGTAAATCACACTCCAACTAGGGAACAATATACAAGCTATATTGCTTTGAATACAGCAGTATCTTTTTTGTAACATCTAACAAAGGTTTTTAATTTTGAATACAAAAAGGTGCTTGACAATAGTACATAAATATATAATAAGTACGTAAATACTTGAAATTAAGACTTATGGGTTCCTCCTCAATCCTGAACTTGGTGTGAAAATACCACAGATGACGGAGTTGCACATCTCTCTCTTCTTGATGTAGAGTCCACCTGTCCATCTCTGTTCCTAACATCAAGGACTTTCCGAATACTTTCGCCAGCTTAACTCTTCTTACCTCTTCCCTCTAAGACCCCAGAAGAATCTGAAGCAATTTTTAACCTTCTCAAGGAAGGTGAAGCTTTACAGACAATCTCCAGGGTTTTTTAAATTTATGTTTTTATTATTTTTTGCCACCTGTAGCTCATCTGGAGACCTTCTAGAAGCTGATAGGACTCTATTGTAGGTGGTTCTTCAACTTCTCTACTGCAACTTTCAGCCTGACTGAAGCTGACCTTCCAAGTTTGGTTTGTGACCCCAGGCTGCCCACATTCCCTGCTAAACCTGCCTTAGCTTTCCCTCAGTCTTCCAGGCACAAGACAGCCGGACCTAAGGGGAAAAGATGACATTCTAAATGTTTTATGACTTAATAAACTACAAGAACTGAAACGGACAGTGTTATCGGACATGGTTACTGTTTAACAGGATTTTTAGAGCCTGGGCACAAAGAGGTAATAAAATGGTTCTCCTGGAGATTGTGGATGGAAGTAATTCCAATAAGACTAACTGAGGATGGCAAACTTCATCAGTTCAGGGAGGGGACAGAAGAGACATCCCTGAGAATGAGAACATACTGGAAAAGAGGGATAAGAAAGCATCTAGAGAAACCAGGTTCTAGAAACTCCACTGTGCTGTTGTCCTCCAAGATCTCAGATGCCACTTTACATTAACGGTCACCAGGGGTTTTGCTGGGACCAAATTGTTATGTCTTTCCATTTCCCACAATTCCTAAGAGAGCTAAATACAGCCAACCCAAGCAGAATCAGTAAGCAACCATTCATTAAATTTGGGCTAGGAAATGTCATTATTATGATGGAATTCACTGCCAAATAACACACATCTGCAGCAAAAAAAAAAAGTCTTAAGAAATTTTAAAATAACAAGAAGACTATCTGTATATTTACTTCTACTATGTTATCCAAATGTTTAATTTTAGCAATGTGACAATACATGGTAGCTTCTAAAGAGAAGAGCCATAAATGGAAGGGAAAAGCTAACTGGCTGTTGGAAAGCTTCAGGAGGTTATGTGACTCCAGAGCACTGAAGAACAAGGCTCCTCCACATTCTAGTTCGCTTCTTATTTGCAGCTGAAGCAGTGTTCTTTCTTATCTAATCTCACTTTGCCATAGAGTTCAGATGTTGTTTTCAGCTACCAGGCCCAGAAAGATGGAGAGACAAAGAATCCCTGTGCATGCTGAGTCAGCTCTGGTTTGCATATTGTATTTTGACGATGATTAATGAACAGGATCCTGTTTAAGTTTCACTGTGGAGCTACACACACCTGCTCCCCAATGTCACTCTGTGCCAGAATATCCAGAACCTTCAAAAACTTAATATCTACTAAGATAGCTCAACATTTTTAAATGTTTTAAAAAACGATCTTGGAAGATCTCTAATGTGACATCAAAAGAAGCACCTGTCAGCATGGGGTTTGTCCAAATAGCCTTTACTAGCAGGCTGTTGAAAATGGCCAGATTCTGAAAATTATTTTCTGCCATCTAGCTGCCTCTGAGTGACTTTCTAGAAGACACGATGATGCTACAGTCCACTTTGGCCCTCTGCGTCTTGCTGATCACGGTTTCTTCCAACCTTGCCATTGCTATCAAAAAAGAAAAGAGACCTCCTCAGACACTCTCAAGAGGTACTGTAATCTCACTGGAGTTTCTAAACTAAGTCATTTCAACTGTTCTCAAAATAGTTAGTATAGCCATCTATAGTCTGATTGTAAGCAAAAAAAAAAAAAAAAAAAAAAAAACCCTAGACATTTGCTATGTGACTTTAAAATAGACATTTCTTAAGAAAGATCATCCATTTTAGACAGTAAATAACCAAATTTCAAAGAAATAATAGCCCTTGGGTTGGGGTGTTTGTTTTGTTTGTTTGCTTTGTTTTTGAAATAGGGTCTCATTAGAACTTGTTATGTAGACCAGGCTGGCCTAAAACTCAGATCTGTCTGCCTCTGTCTCCCAAGCATTGGGATTACAGGTGTGCACCACTCTGCTAGCTCAATAAGAGCATGTTGATGCACCTGTTGTAGACATTATAAAGAATTGGCTTGATGTCCATAGCTTCGATTGACTTAGACGTTTGCCTTTCTCTTCAACTCCAGAAAATTCTATTTTTTTTTATATACTTACAGTTTTACTTTGGTCTAAGAAACAAGCAAACCTTCATATCCAAAAGGATGATGAAGAGACAGTTCTCAAAATTGGTTTTTATATTTACAAGGAGCAGAAAAATGCTGAGAATTATTTGCCCCCACACCACTGATTCAAATAATCAGGATAGCCATGCAGTGCTTGGCTGCTCTTTAGAATGGTGCTCTGAGCAGAATGAACAGTGACAATAATACCCTGCAGATGGCTTCCACGATGTTCATTTCTTCAGCTCTACCGAGTGCCAGCTGTGTGTCCATATTGTTTACCTAAGTGGATTAATTCAACTTTAGCCTGGCAATCACAATCTATGTCTAGAAAGGCAATATACACTGCAAAATAAATAAAGGATGGCAACATTTCCCTGGATATAATTTATCACATAACTCTCCATACAAACTAATAGTTATAAAGTAAGTAGCTTAGTGACCGTCAACAACCCAAGCCAAACTACTCACTGCTCTTCAAGCCCTTCTATAGTGGAGCTGGGTGGCATTGCTATAACTGTATGCCAATGTCTTCATTGGCATCCTGGGAGCCCATGTAGATGTTGATCTAAACTCTGCAGCAAGGTTTTATTACATCTATCTATCTATCTATCTATCTATCTATCTATCTATTCATTCACGTGTCAAGATCAGAAGACAACTTGATGAACTTGATGAACTAGCTCTACTCTCTCTTTCCACCATTTGAGTCTAGGGATCAAACGCCAGTCATCAGTTTTGGCAATATGAGCCAGTGCCTGCTAAGTCATCTTGCTGGCCTGCTTTTTGACAAATTTTATGAAAATGAATTGGAATACATATGGATTACTTTAAGCAACTTGATTCTACTACTTCAGTTATTAAGATACTGTTTTAGTAGAGAAAATGACTACTAACACTGAGGGTCAGTGTGTTGAGAGCTGGTTTATATTTGTCGGCCCTTTGGCTATTTCTATGGTAGAAATGGCTCAGAGAATGAGGAGGAAAGGCAGGAGCAGGTGGAAGGGGCCTGAGTACAGTGTGCAGAGTGCAGCAGAAGCAGGGCCAGACAGCTCAGGACAGAGACAGACAGACAGCTCAGGACAGAGACAGACAGACAGCTCAGGATAGAGACAGAGACAGGCAGCTCAGGACAGAGGCAGACAGACAGCTCAGGACAGAGACAGACAGCTCAGGACAGAGACAGAGACAGGCAGCTCAGAACAGAGACAGACAGACAGCTCAGGACAGAGATGAGTAGGGAGAAAACAGATTAATGAGGAAAGGAATAGCGTTAAAAAACACACTCATATGGAGACCAACATTTTCTAGTGTCCTTTTAACAAAAGAACTGCCCAGGACCCAGTCAGTTCTAGCTACAGTAGACTGGCATACAGCAGATGCTCAGTAAATGCACAGCTGGTGAATGAACAAAATCACAGAAGACCAAAAACCATAGCCAAACTAAAGACAAAAGTGCAGCCATGAATCCAGGCCTGGAAGAGAATTTAAATTCTGTCGCATTTGGTCCATTGTGATTATGACCTAGACTGTATGGAAACAGTTATGATACAATATGTTCCCCTGAGAATTGTATCCATACCCTATGGATATTTGGGGGGTTATATTGCTTTTTCTTTGTATTCCCAGGGACTAATGGATAAACAGAACAGAAGATTCATTAATCCATGGAACTAAATTGAGCAGGAAATGAGAACTGGGATGTTTCCATTGCTAAAGCTCTAGTATTTGTGTGACATTTACAGCAGATGAGAGGAGCTGGAGAGGAGGCTCAGCAGTTAAGAGCACTGGCTGCTCTTCAGAGGACCTGGGTTCAAGTTTCAGCACCCACAGGGCAGTTCACAATCCTGTATAACACCAGTTCCAAGGAATCTAACTCTGAACTCCATGAGCACCAGGCACACATGTGGTGTATACACACACATGCAAGCAAAACACCCATACACAAAAAATTTAAAAATATAAATAAATCTAAAACCCAAATACAAGCAAAGAAAGAAAAATACTCAAGGGCTCTCCCATATTTCTAGAGAAAGTTAATGTGAAATGTACTAAAGCAACCTCAGATCGTCTTTCAGGATCATTAGGGAGAAGACTCCAGGTAGGGGGAGGTACCAAAACAACAATGATGTCTTCCAAGGTTGAGATATTAGATCTAGCACAAACAAATCTATTATTCTCTCATTACTGTAAAATGGCACAATCTTCGTAGAACAAACTAACAATTCCTCAGAAAGTTAAAACGTGCCAGGTGTGGTGGCACTCACATTTAATCACAGCACTCCCCATCAATAACTAATCTTAAAAAACGCCCTACAGCTGGATCTTACAGAAGCATCTTCTCAACTGAGGCTCTCCTTTCAGATGACTCTAGCTTGTGTCAAGTTGATGTAAGACCAGCCAGGGTAACTGACCCCTTGCCAACTTGACACTGAAAACATATCACTATTAAGCCATAACCATTCTCTCCTTTTCATCCGCAAGATCACACATTATTATCAACATCACAGCGAAAGCTGTTACAAACTTTAAAAGTTTCACAGTCTTTACAAATTCAAACACTTTAAAATTCAGTCTCTTAAAAAAAAAAATCTTGTCTCTTTTAAAACCTAAAAACCTCTTTTAAAATTCAGTCTCTCAACTGTGGGCTTCTGTAAAATAAAAAATAAATTAACTACTTTCTTACTTCAAGAGGAAAGAACCAGGGCACAATAACAATCGGAACAAAGCAAAAACAAACTTCAACAGTATAGATAAATCAATGTCAATATCTGGGATCCACTCGAGATCTTCTGGGCTCCTCCAAAGGGCTTGGGGCACTTCTCCAGCTCCGTCCTCTGCAGCACACACAGCTTGTCTTCTAGGCTCCACCTGTTTCCACTCAATGGCTGAGGCTGATCTTGGTGGTCATCCATGGTACTGGCATCTCCAAAATGCTGGGTCTTCTGCTGTAACTGGGCTGCGCTTTCACCAACAGCCTCTCATAGGCTCTCTTCATGGTGCCAAGCCTCAACTTTTCTGCCTGGTCCTTTTCCACTTTTCAATCCTGGGTCTTCAACTGCCACTGAGGCTGCACCTTCACCAATGGCCTCTCCTGGCTTTTTACAGCGTTAAGCCTCCATGACCCCTTCATGCCTTCAAAACCAGTACCACCTGAGTGACTCTTACACATTACCAAGTCCAGCTGCCAGCACAAGGTACAACTTTGGCTGCCTCTGGAACATAGCTGTAGTATACAGACTCTCAGGAAACACTTCCTAGAAGATTTCACCTCAGTGATGCTGGGCTCTTCTTAATCATTGCTAATTTCTCAGCTCCAGTCAACCAGCATCAAGTATCCCAGCAAAGCAAAGGTTCCATTCCAGTAGTTCTGGTATCTTATTAATCAGCTGATTATTCAGCCTCAGCTAACCAGAACCACAGATTCTTCACACAGAAAGTACATCAGAGTCTTTGCTTCCCTCTGAAACTTCACAGGCCAGGCCTCCATTGTCTACACTGCTCTCAACATTCTCATCTCCAAGTTCCTATGGAACAGCTCACCGAGCTCCCAACACTCAGTGATTTTCTAGCACAATGTTCCAAAGTCCTTCCACAATCGTCCCCAAAACAACATGGTCAGGTTTGTCACAGCAATACCCCACTTCTGGTACTAACTTTCTTCACTGCCTAAGCTTGGCTCTGTAGGATGGGATAATATTAAGCTATAGAAAGGTCATTAAGTATTAAATACATATCAAAACATAAAGTTTGAAAACATGCTAAGAGAAATAATTCAATCACAAAGACCACATAGTGGATATTTCCACTTCATGAAATCCAGAATAGGCAAACTATAGGGGTAACCACCCGATTAGGGGTTTCTTAGAGCTCAGGAAAATCTAGAGAACAGAGGGTAAATACCCGCTAAAAAATGTTTAGTGTTTAGGACTGGCAAGACGGCTCAGCGGGAACAGGTGCTTCCTGCCCAGTCTGGTGACCTGAAGTCAGTCCCCTCAAGTCGTCCTCTGAGCTCCACATTAGGCTCCATCCCCACATTCAGATGAATGCATAAATAAATATAGTTTTTTAAAAATAGAGTTTACTGGGGCTGGAGAGATGGCTCAGCGGTTAAGAGCACTGACTGCTCTTCCAGAGGACCTGAGTTCAATTCCCAGCAACCACATGGTGGCTCACAACCATCTGTAATGAGATCTGGTGCCCTCTTTTGGCCTCAGGCAAACATGCTGTATACATAATAAATAAATAAATCTTTTAAAAAATAGAGTTTACTTTGTGGTGTTGAGAATGTTCTAAAATTGATTGTAGTGTTGGCCTCGTAACTCTGGAAATACACTACAAAGAATGTGCACTTTCTATGAGTGAGTTGAATCATATGTGAAAAATACCTCAATAAAGTTGTTACCAAAGAACAAATAAAGGAAACAAGAAGAAACACAGAGTCATGATTATCTTACTCCGTGATTCTCCCTTTGATAATGGCTGTTACAGACCTGTGGTATCAAACGCCACAGTCTGGCATCTGAACACAGGACAACTCTAACCTTACTAGCCCCCAAATATTTCTTTCATGATAATTCAGTCTTTCTCATCCATGTCTGGGGCATGCTTTAAATACTCTGCAGTATTCCTGGATGCCCTGTACCTTCTACTTCTTGAGGGCTTTATTCTTCCATCTTTAGCACTCTAGCACGAATTCACAGCTGCTTCTGTCTCTTTTCTAAGGCCAGTGGAGTGTCTCTACTGCAGCCACCGCTTTCGATTTCCACTCCTTGTATGTTTCTAGAGTGTGTGTGTGTGTGTGTGTGTGTGTGTGTGTGTGTGCGCGCGCGCGCGCGCGCGCGCGCGCGCGCGGGCTCAAACATGAAATTCTCATCCTTGAATGGTTTTCAAATGAAAAGTCACAGTGGAACTTGGAACTCCTTCCCCTCAACATGCACTGTCCAGGAGCAGTCCCCATCCTTTGCTGTTCCAGATACAGGGGACACTTTGTAGCACAGTCCAAAGGACTCCTGGATTGTCTAGAAGTATGCTAAGATAACTGTTAGTTCGTGTACATTCTGAAAGCTGGAGCTTTTGCATGACCAGAGATGTCTTCGCAGCCACCATCATCCATCATCCAGCACTGACCAGTACTTAGGAAGTTCAAGGCTGGGTTGAGCTTTCATGCACACTCCCAAGTCCCCTAAAGTACAATCTGATAGGGCACCATGTCTTCATATCCAGATATAATTACTGTCTTTCGCACTGTATGTCAGTCAACAGCTTTGGAGGCATCATAGGTCTGCAGGCTTACATCTGCTCATTAGACAGAGACCTGTAGCCCTGGAATAATGCATTGGTTTCTCTCTTTCTTCAGGGTGGGGAGATGACATCACTTGGGTACAAACTTATGAAGAAGGTCTCTTTCATGCTCACAAAAGGTAAAGTCCCTCTCAGTTACTGTTCACGTGCCATTTCTCATGGAAGAGCCAGAAACAGCCATGTTAGCTTCTGAAGGAATGCCACAGTTCTTGCTCCGTTATTGCATGCCATGTGGAGTCATAGCTGTTACCACAGTAGTGTTTTAGCTATTCTCCTCATCTCTGTAATCAGACCCCTGACCAGAAGAGACATAAAGGAGGAAAGATTCGTCCTGGGACAGGATTCAGGGATAGACTCCATCCCTGTGAGGAAGGCGTGGCAGCAGAGGCAGCAGGTCCTGTCACACCGGCAGTCAGGAGACAGAGAGTGGGGCCAGATGCAGGCCAGATGTAGTCTGTGAGGACTGCCCACCAGGCCAGATGCAGGCCAGATGTAGTCTGTGAGGACTGCCCACCGGGCCAGATGCAGGCCAGATGTAGTCCGTGAGGACTGCCCACTGGCACCCACTCTCGCCACCTTCTGAAGGTTCCACAACTTACAACCACGTCAAACAAACAAGCCTATAGGGAACATTCCACATTCAAACTGTAACAGACGGTATTCTTTAGATGTAAAAGCTCTAAATACCTCTATGAATGTATTACACAGGCAAACTTTTAAATGTAAGCTGTATAAATAAGACGGCGTCTCACTAGGCACCACTCAGGCTTCCTAGGAAAGCAGTTTACAGGAACAGTCCTCCGGCCTGGTCAGCCAGACACCCTGTGGAGCTTCATTTCCCACTCACAGTCATAGTTAATCAGTCAAGTACTAGTTGACCATCAGCTGCTATGTGTCAGGCACGGGCCCGAGCCCAATGACCAAGTGTGACATCATTTTTATCCTTAAAGATCCACTGAATCCCCTGTCAATATCTGATGAACGTTCACTTCCCATTAAAGTGAGAATTATGGGAAATTAAATTAAAATTTACTTAAATGCTCTCAAAACTGAATAACAATTATAGAAAAATCTCATTTCCAAATATGAGTGTAAGACACAACATATGACAAATTATAGACTCAGAACATGCAGAGAATCTGCCCAGATAGGGTAAGATTTCATCTGGAAATTCTAGGACCATTAAAGACTGAGAACTCAGGTGCAGCATGCACCATACACACATACCACACACAACACTCATGTGCAGCACCACACACACAGATCTGTGTGTCAAATGGGTCAAAAAGAATATTAAGAGGGAAGGTTTTTTTTTTTAATATTTTGAGGCAAATCAAAGTGGAAAGTCAATAAACTAAAACTTATGCAGTGTATTATAAATGGTTCAAGTGGAAATTTTCTGAATAAATATCTTTATCTTTTTTATTTGAAAAAAAGAAAGTTTCAAATAATCCAATATTGTGCCTTTAAAACACCCTTCATACCCCCAAAAGAAAAAAAATAAGGTCAAAATTACTATTAGGAAGGACAAAATAAAACCAGAGCAAACATAGGCAAAAAAAGTAAGAAAGAAAGCAATGGGCAGGGCACACAAATAAAAGCTGCTTTTTCCTTTCTGGAAGAGAGAAAACCAGCATAGCAGTAAACATGCCAGCAAAGAAAAAGAAAGAATTCCAATAAAATCCGAATGAAAGGGAGAAATGGCAGATGGTACCACAGGGGTGGAGAGATGGTCGGGCACTTACCGCTTTCCAGAAAACCAGAGTTCAATTCCCAGCACCGTGTGCCTGTAACTCCAGCTCCATGGGATCTAGCACCCTCTTTTGGCCTCCCTAGGTACCTGCACGCACACACGCACACACACACACAAAAGTAAAAATAAACAAAACGCAACCAAACAAATTGATATCACAGAAATAGTCATCAGAGACTATTTTGAACAACTATTAAGTCAATAAATTAAATATTCTAGCAGAAACATACTTCCCATGTACATAAAACCATCAAGATTTAATTATGAATAGAGAATTTGAACAAGGCAGTGAAGAAATTTTATTCATGATTTTAAAAGTTCTTCCATCAAAGTAAAGCCCAGTATCTTTGTTTGGTTTTGAAACAGCATCTTATGCCTCCCAGCTGGCCTCAAACTGTGCTCCTGCCTAAACACCCCATAGACTGGTGTCACAGCCGTGTGCTAACGCTCCCTGTTGCCTACTAAACTATTAAACAACTAATACTAACCCCCCTCAAATTTATCAGAAAAAAAATGGAAAGAAAATAATATATTTAAATTTTGTTAATGATACTAGAATTACACTGGTAAAAAAAAGTCAGGAGAGAGAAAAAAAAACTATAGACCATACCCCTTTGGTGGTGTGAATAAGAATGCCTCCACAGGCTCACACGGAGTGGCTATTTGAAAGGATTAGGACATGTGACCTTGTTGAAGGAAGTATGTCACTGGCAGTGGGATTTGAGGTTTTAAATGCTCAAGCCAAACTCAGTGTCTCTCTTTCTTCTGCCTGTAGATTCAGATGTAGAACTCTCAGCTACCTCTCCAGCACCATGTCTGTCTGAATGTCACCATACTTCCCACCATGATAATAATGAACTAAACCCCTGAATCTGTAAGACTGTCCCAATTAAATGATTTATTTTAAAAGAGTTGCCATGGTTATGGTGCCTCTTCACAGCAATAAAACATTGACAGAGATACACTTGATGAATACAAATGGAAAAATCCTTAACAACACCCTAGCAAATAGAATCCAACAGCATATTAAAAACACCATTAGCCATGGTTGAATAAGACTTAACCCTAGAACATAGGATCAATCAATATGCACTAACAAGCATGGTGCCTGGACTGGCAGAATGAAGAACCATAGCATCTCTCAATAGATACTGATGAGCATCTGACAGAGCTTAACATCCACACACAGCAAACTAGCTCTAGAAGGGCCATCTCTCAGCACAAGAATCATATGACCTTGGGTCACATGCCCAGTGGAGAGCAGTTGAAAGTTTTCCGGAGAAAAGGACAGGAGATCCCACTCCTCCTTCTCTTCCACACGGTATGATGATCTCTGGATGAACTGAACAATCTAACTAAGCAAGATAAAAACGTAAAAGGCATCCAAATGAGAGAGTATAAATGAAATCATTCCCATGTGCACAGGAAATGATCGTGTACACAGAAAACCCCAAGGGCTGTTAGAGCTAATAAAAGATTTCAGGTATTATAGTCACAGTGATGAGAAAGTAAGTAAACACAGAAACCGATATTCCTGATTATATGGCTTTTCTGCACGGCCCAAAGCCATATGCGAAGGGAGAGGCCAGGAACTGAGGATGGGGAAGGGAGGCGGCATTCACAAGAGTGAATTTCTCTAACTCCAAGGCTTCTTTAGAATTAAAAAAGAAATCTCAAGTCAACACAAACAAATGAGTGAAGAAAGTAATAGTTCAGAACAAATAATACATACCTGGAATACATGAGGAGAACTATTTTGTAGGAAGGCAAAATGGCAATCATCTCTTTACTTTTTGCTTATTGGGTAAAGTAATTTAAAACTGCTGACCAATTTTACCAGAGGTCCAGCTTCTGTGGAGAATCAACCAACAGTGTGAATGCACAAACTCTTTGGTGCACAGAATCTGCTTCTGGAATCTATTCACAAACATGCACGCTCAGATGCAAAATCATACACAAATAACAAGTGAATGTTTACCAAATAAATGTTTATTCAAACGTAAGTGGGAGATTGGACGTGATTTAAATATCCATTTTAAGGAGATGAACTAGAGAAGTTCAAGTATATTTAGTGGAATACGATATTTAAAAAACTAGAGTAACCTCTAAGACATAAGCTACATTGCAGACATGCAGATGCATGTTTGGCAGCCTTGTTTCATGTTTGACTTTGGAGAGGTCTCCAGTTTCATGTTTAACTTTAGAGAGGTCTCCAGTTTCATGTTTATCTTTAGAGACGTCTCCCTAAACTGCCTTTGCTTCCTTCACATCTCAGACCTGCTTCTGGAGTCTCCCAGCAGCTCCTGCTCAGGTGCTTACACTGTACCTGTCTTGTGTTCTTTTAGAAACACACCTACACACATGCACACAGGTAGTGGGCATGTCTATGGATATAAACAAGACACATCAACATTTGGGAAACTGGCCCCAAAACCTCTGGAAGATGGAATGATACCACTGCTTCCTTATGGGAGACGGATCTGGGAGGAGGAACTCTCACCTTTCCAAGTTTTAACTCAAGTGAATTTAAAAATTATTTTAAAAGGAAAAATGTACAAATGGAAAATACAGTCTGCCAAATGATAATAAGCAGTGAAGCCTGGGGCAGCCTCTGATTTCAGAGTCTCAAACGTTCTCTCTCTCTCTCTCTCTCTCTCTCTCTCTCTCTCTCTCTCTCTCTCTCTGTTGCCTCTCACAGTTGGACATGTGATTTCAAAAGATTTTAGCTCAAGGATCACGGGATATGAACTAAGAAATTATTTTTTACTTTAAAAATATGAGAAAGCAATACAGTATTTTGTAATGTGAAAATGAGGCTAAACTCACATTTTAGTGTTCACAAATAAAGTTTTGTTGAAGCACAGCTGCCCCCCCCCCCCCACACACACACACTGCTTTCAGCTGCTTCTGCATGGTAACAGCAGAGTTAAGTTCTGTGAAAGAAAATGTGGCCACGAATTCTCATAGTCATGCTCTTGTGCTGAAGAACGCAACAAAACAGAAACTGAAAGCCTTGTTTTAGATTGTAGCTACTTCAGTTCCTGCCAGAGTCTCTGTGCTTGTCTTTAATGGAGTAACAGCCCATTGTAAACTGTTTAGAGTGAGTCTTCCACATAAATGATGTAAGTTTACCTTGGATGCTAACTGCTACCATCTGATGCTGGAGTTGATTTCTCTAGACTTCCCTCAATCACCTTCCATAAGCACAGGCGCCCCTTCAAGATGTCTTGTATATGCTGGGAAGAAGTGACAGCCAGTCAGGAAAGTCAAGTGACCCCTGCCCCTGCCTGCGGTACCTCAAAATGCCTACCCCCACTGAAGCTTGGTCAGAAGAGCTATGTAATAGAAAACTTCCTCGGCTGATGCGTACAAGGCTAAATATAGACCTGCCTTGAGAGCATCATTAAACATCTTAGGCTCAGGAGGTCTGACTCTAGCTTGATCTGCCTGTGTGAGCCTCATTGAATACCTTTAGGCTTAGCTCATTGCTCATAAGAAGTGGGTATGACATTTCACTCATCACAGCTCAAATCTACACTTTACCAATGTCTGACGCTGGCGAGTGGCAGCTTTCTAATTAGCCCATAAACTCTAAAGGTAAGTTAGAAGGGTCTTACCCAAAATGTACTTCTAATTCAAGTTTGAGAAGTAAATAAAATTAATCATTCAAAGTTTGTGTTTAACATTTACTGAGATTAAAAAATGCTGGATACAGCATAGATTTATGCAATCACTGAATTCATATAATTATATTTTGTAATTGCTTTTGAAAAGATTTATGTTGCCCTGGGAATGTAGCCAACTAGTAGAGTGCTTGCCTAGCATGTCCAAAGATTGATTACCAGCATCAGCAAATTAATTAATTAACTAATACATAAAATTTTTGTTGAATAAATATGTCCTAAAATCACTCTCTTTTGATGTCTAGGATTATCTTATTATTAAAGCCATATTTGAAAAATCATCCCATATATCTGTCTTAGTCAATTTTGTGTTGCTGTAATCAAATATATGAGGCTGGATAATTTGTAAAGCAAAGAAGTTTACTTAGCTCTGGAAATTCAAGAGCTTGGACATCAGTATCTGCCTGGCTGGGAAGAGGCCTCATGGCAGATGGCACCACAGGATATGATTGTGTGCAAAGAGGATTAAAAGATTCCAGCCTCACCGCAAGGCATTCTTGTGGGAACTAGTCCAGTCCCAGGAGACCAGCTCCTCTCCCAGGAGACACGTTAACATGGCATGAGGACAAGCCATCATCTACCGTGTTATTCTCTGCAGCCATGAGTCCCTCCCTACCCTTACACTTTCCACCGCTTCGTCATCCGACTGGGGCCCTGCTTCTCCCATAAGAACCTTTGGGGAAAAGATGAAACCCAAACCATGCAAATATCTACCTTGTTATCATTTTACTCCTTCTATAATTACTGTTCTCGCTGTGCTCTTAGACTAGAGTTAGGAAATAAATTAGTTAGTATAACTATTTCAGAGTTAGGATCAAAATGACCCTGAAAAATATATTAATGGGAAACTTTCACTTGTAAATTTAGGTTGGCACATGAATAAAGGATATGAAACTGGTCAAATAGGACTATTTTGTGAAAAGTTAAAAGATAAACCAAGAATATTTTAAATTGACTTCCTGAATTCAACATCATGTTTTCATTAGAAATAAATTTTGTTTATAGCATGCCTTGAGCCCTGGAGATAGCAGTATTTTCTAATTATCTACACATGCTATAGTGGACCCAAGTGCCATCTGTTACTCTAAGCTGTGGTTCCTGTACCCCGACACAAATTCTGACTCAGTATGTTATGAAGCCTGTGAGCTGACATTTGTAATACTGTACTTGGTGAGTTCTGGGGCCACATACTGGATGGCACTACCTAATATAGACTTCATTGACATGAATTATGAGTCTGACATTGTTATTTAAGTATTATCAATAGTACCAAAAATTTAAATCTAATTCCATTTTACAATCGTATTCAGTATTAGTCTCTTAACTTCACTCTATGCTTTCTCTGTCTAGTAACAAGCCATTGATGGTTATTCACCACCTGGAAGACTGTCAATACTGTCAAGGTAATTTCAGCTACTAGGATCTTACTGTATACCTAACATAAGGTGAACTTGTGAGAATTGTTCAGAAGGCACACAGGCAAATCCCATTTTAAAAATACAATTCCCAGAGTACCACCATTCTACCAAGATGCTTAAAGACCAAGTGAGAGCCACCTAGGGGTGCCCTCTGGTAACTGCAGCAGAAGATTTGTGAGTCAGAAGTCACAATGATTGTTCCTATCTGCTGAATGTGAAACTATGATATGCTCTTTGGAATGTGATACCCATTTCTTCAAAGAATCAAAGTGATTAGGAAAACGTGCTGACAGAAATTGTTCTAACCAATGGGTTACTGAGCAGTGTAAATTATAAAGCTAGTGTCTTCATTAATGTGATTGTCCCCTGACATCTCCGTAGACATACTCTAGCTCATTGCTTCCCAATGAGGGACTAAATGTTAAGAGGACAAGAAACCATTTACACCCCTGTCATTGATGTAAATGATAGAAAAACACACTAGCTTTGATATTGCATTGACAATGTCTTGACCCTTTAAGCTAACTGACATTATGTCTCCCTCACAGCACTAAAAAAGGAATTTGCCAAAAATGAAGAAATACAAGAAATGGCCCAGAATGGCTTTGTCATGCTGAACCTCATGGTACATGAACTCAACAGTGTTTTCTTAATGTCATAAAATTCCATGGAAAGTTTAACTTTTTTTTTTTTTTCAAAAACATGCAGGGTCAACTATTAGTTACTACGGAATTTAAAAGGACCTAATATACAATTTCCTGAAAATTTAGCTTCCATTAGAATGCTACACAGTCCAATATTGTTAATTGATTTCATCTTCTGCTAGCATGAGACCACGGATAAGAACTTGTCGCCGGATGGGCAGTATGTGCCGAGGATCATGTTTGTGGGTATGTGTACCATCTGTCAGATGTGCAAACTGGCAGGATCTCAGCATCCTCGCTTCCATTTGACTTGCTCTGAGGTTCTAAGTTAAGCAATGTTCTTTTTAAAGGGGGTCATTTCTAACGCAATCAATAACATTGTGTTCTTGTTAAATCTACAGCCAAAATTCACTATATTACTGACAGATTTTAACATTTAAAAGCAATTTATGCTATTAAATCAATTTACCAATGCATTTTCATTACATTACAATACCCCAAAATAGATTAAAAGAGAGCCATGACTCAATGATGAAGACTAACCTTGCTTATAAATTTGCCTGCCCTTGTTTTAGAGTAGGGAGAATGAACAACTTGAAGAATATGTGGTAATGTTTGAGTGACTTTGTTTCTGTTGTTTTTCACAGACCCTTCTTTGACTGTCAGGGCTGATATAACTGGAAGATACTCTAACAGACTGTACACATATGAACCCCAGGACTTACCCTTGTGTGAGTATTCATGAGTTCCACCGGGCAGTGGTGACAGCTGATCCTGTACACCAAAGGGTCAAGAGTGGCTTTTATCAATGCTCTCCCCAATTCCGATCTCTGGTGCTGGGCATGGGGTTTAAAGCACAGATTCCCAGCACACACACACACACACACACACACACACACACACACACACACCAAAAAAAAAAAAAAACAGAACTTCCCAGAGGACTCAGAATCTCTTTTTTAGCAGGGTGGCCTACATCTTCCTCTGATCACTGAATTGTGAGATCTTAGCACACATTGAAATGACACAAACATTAACAGAGTTAACTATCTCCTGGTGTCAAAGACCCCATGTGCTTTTCTTAGATGACAATAATGACAATTTTGCCTGATTCTAATGCCTATAAATAATGAGGTACAAATTTACTTAGGACTTTAACCATTTTTAATAACAGTCAATATCAGCCATATTTAAGAAGATGCTATTAGTCTCAGGTCCAGCAATACTGGATAAATTCAATAGCTAACTAAAAAGAAGTCTCTCTCAAAGTTCACTGAATAAAACTGTTTATTGTTAATGAATCTGATGAGCTACCTCTAATTAGTGTAATTCCTGAATTTACAAATATTCCTTTAGCTTATAATATAGTACGCTAATGAGCCAACTAATACAAAAATTCAACAATCCAATTTTATATATTACCATTTATAAACTATCATTTATATATACTATTTATATATTACTACTACTTTCATTTACTAAGAGCACAGCATGTGTCTCCTCCTGTTTCAGTGGTGGACAACATGAAGAAGGCACTAAGGCTTATCCAGTCAGAGTTGTAAGGGAGGATGGGAAGATGATTCAACTCTAAGAAGTCAAACGTGTGACAAAAAGCTCTGGCTCACTAGCAAACACCAAATGTCCAAGCACACAGATTTTGTAACATTACTATTCAGATTTGTGACATGTCTGTGATAGTTTATGAAGGTAAAATTATATTTTAATAAATGCTGACATGCGCTATGATGCTGTGGCTTGATGTTTACTTATATCACTAGAAAAGACAGTTTGCCATGAGCTCAGAGTTGCTGTGCTTTGCGTATGAAATGTCCTCACTGCCTCGAGTTTTGCAGGCTTGGTTTTTCGATGGTAAAGAAGTTCTGGAAACTGTGGAAGGTGGGATCCAGCTGGGGGTTATAGATCATGATGGTAGCTCATTGAGGGTTTCTTGTTCCTGACACCTTCTTATCTTGCTCTCTACTTTTAAAGAATTTCTCCAAATAATTATCAGGGAAGGATGATATGCCCTCCTGAAATTACCAGGTGACCAATTTCTAATCCAGTTCTTTGCAGAAGATGCCATAAGGTCAATAAAATGTTGTGTGTTCTTTTAAATAATAAGAAAATTTCTGCCAAAGGAGCACTGTGGTCATGAAGGAACAATTATCAGGAGGCAGGACATCTCTGGATAGTTAGCATTCCTAACCCACAGACACTGGTTGCATTTCAGAGGTGTCTTGAGAAAAAAAAAATAGTGTACACGGGCTAGATACACACTAGAAGCCATGATATCCACATCAAGGACAAGTATTATTTAAAGAACAAAACAAACAAAAAAATTCCCTGTGGTAGTTTGAATTATAATTGGCCCCTATAATCTCATAGAGGGAGTGGCACTATTAGGCAGTGTGGCTTTGTTAGAGTGGGGTGGCCTTGTGGGAGGAAGTGTGTCACTGTGGCTTTGAAGTTTCCTATGCTCAGGATACTGCCCAGGGTCTCAGTCAACTTCTTGTTGCCTGCAAGATGTAGGACTCTCAGCTACTTCTCCAGCACCATGTCTGCCTGCACGTCACTATGCTCTCTGTCATGATGATAGTGGACTGGACCTCTGAAATTGTAAGCCAGCCACCCCAATTAAGTGTTCTCTTTATAAGAGTTGCCGTGGTCACGGTGTCTCTTCACAGCAATAGAAACCCTAACTAAGATACTCCCTAAAACATTATGTGACAAAGAACCTCCAAAGATGCCATTGAGTTCCTTTTCTGTTGGCCATCTATTACTAGGAAGTGGGCCTACCTTTAAAAGTGGTTCGCTTTCCCAGTAAGATTCCCTTGGAGAAACCTAAATTTTCATTTACAAGTATTTACCAATGGGAGCTAGCTTGTGGGTCAGGGATGAGGGTGTTTTTCCACTTCTTCTCTCAGCTCTAGGATCCCATTTGGTCCTGTGAGGGCCCAGTGCATTCTGCTTCAGCGTCTGAGTTCATCTGTGCACCAGCCCTGTGTCTAGAAAGCCTTGATTCTATGGTGTCCTCCATTTCTCTGGCTCTTTCATCTTTCTGTTTCCTCTTCTGCAGAGTTCTCTGAGTCCCAAGGAGAGGGATATTATAGATGAACAGTCTTATTAAATAAGAAACACAGAGCCAAATGCAGAGTTAAAAGCACAAGAGGTCAGAGCAGTAGCTGAGAGCTAATACTAAAAACCCTTTCTTACCCTTTGCTGCCACTATCATCCTTCCCCTCAGCAAGAGACCTACTTCCTGTGTATCTGTCTTTTTATTGACTTTCTGTTCTGCCTTCTCATTGGTTGTAAACCCAACTGCATGACCTCCTAGTCACTGCCTGTCTATACAGACCTCCTGGTCTCTATGGTTGGTATTGAGAGAAAAGGCATGTGTCTCCATGCTGGCTGTATCCTTGAACACACAGAGATCTGCCTGTCATGTGATCTGGATTAAAGGTGTGAACCACCACCGCCCAGCTTCTGCTATGGCTTGCTATTGGCTCTAACCCCCAGGCAACTTTTTTTATTAACATACAAATAAAATCACATTCCAGTACAATGAAAATATCACCATAGGATTTGATAGAGATATCCCTTTGGGAAATGAGTGTTCCAGGGTCTCTCACTTTCTACATAATGTCTGGCTATGGATTTCTGTATTTGGTCTCACCTGCAGCAATAGGAGACTTCTCAGATGATGACTTAGCAAAGCACTGATCTATGAGAATGTCACATGGAGTCATTTTGTCAGGGACAAGGACAGAATCTCTAGTTAGTGGAAAAATACAGACCCCCAATAAGACAGGGAACTAGATCAGCTTACAATCAGGTTGCTTAGCAACAGGACATTGAGTCAGAGCCCTTGACCCTCTCACCCTGTAAACATCCTATACAAACATCCTGTTAGCTTGCTTCACCTTATGCAGATGACAGCTTCTTGCTCCCCCCCCCCACCCTGCAGAACTATATAAACCTTTCTGGAAGAGAAATAAAGTTGCACCTTGATCAGAATCTAGACTTGGTGTCTTTTCCTTTGTATCTCCTGTCCCTACATTCCCTCCTTAGGGTGGTCGAGAACCCGTTGTAGCCCTGCAGGTGGGGCAGTTTTATTGCTGTGTTCCTTTAGGAGAACAGTACTATTTGGTTTTCTCATAGGTGCCTGGCCTATCTAGTCTCAGGTTCTAGACTACCCAAGCAGCTCTGATTATGGGTTACCTCTCATGAAGTGTGTCTTAACTCAAATCAGATATTGGTTGGCTACTCCCATAAGCTTTGTGACACTATTGTACAAGTATATTTTTCAGGCAGAACACTATTGTAGATAAATGTGTTGTAGCTGGGTTGGTGTTTACCTTTCTCCTTTGGTAGCATGCAGAGTGCCTTCCAATACCATGAATACTAGTCCATAGGGGTAAAGGCTCAATGTAGGCACCAGCTCGACTTCTCCATGTTCAATGAATTGTGTACATGTTGTCTTCAGCAACGGGGCCTTACCATCATTTTCTGAAGAGCCACTGATAGCCTTAGCAATAGCCTGTGTTGTTTGGGGGTTCCTATGGTACCCTCTTGGCCAAGAACTCAGTCAGATGTAACTGGTACTGGAAGCTTTGTTTGGTTCACTTAGGGTTCTAACTCCCCCTGTTATTTGCCAATTTCATTTAGATCATCTTCATATATAGATAGATAGATAGATAGATAGATAGATAGATAGATAGATAGATAGATAGCAGTGCTGGGTGGCGACATGTAGATCTCTGGGGCTCACTGCTCAGTCAGTCTACCTCCAGCTAAGCAAGCTCTAGCCCCAGGCCAATGAGAGACTCAAAACAAGCAGACAAACAAAAATGAGCATTCTCATGCAAAGCGTACACACAGAAAGACCATATTTTTAAAATATTTACTTTCCTTATTATCCAACATCTATTTTCTACTTTGTGCCAGATATGGCATTTGCTACTGTGTATGCAAAGATGGACTGGGAAAATTACAGCATCTCCCTCCTCTGTGGATTGCGGTCTGGCTGTAAGATGTGCACACCATCACCTATGGAAACAATCCCTTTCTGCAGTCTGTGGATTTCGGTCTGGCTGTAAGATGTGCACACCATCACCTATGGAAACAATCCCTTTCTGCAGTGTCATGGATGATGTGGGACCAGTACGGGGAGCACAGCTTTCTCACCGAGCTGTCAAGCTCACACAAGCTTCGGTGCCGGTGAATCTGGAGTGGTATGAGAACGTGTTCCATCTCTCTCAACTTGATAAAACAGAAAGTATACTAGAGAGCTAAAGATTTATTGACTTAACCTGGAAACACAAAAGTATACACAGATTTGTTTTGTTTTCATGTTTTAGGATTTTATAATTAACGATGTGCCAGGCTACAGGAGAACTTACCTTTCCAGCACAGTATACACATATACATTAAGATTGCTAAGGACTTCACAGTGATAGCTCTTAAAACTTAATTATATACAATTATCTACATATTCAGGACCAGTCTTACTGAGTAAAGGAAAATGAGAATTTTCTTTTCTGCTTTTTAAATGTGTTTCTTGCCCATGTGTTCTTCATTAAGTAGAAATCCCTGGGAACAGTAAATCTTTCCCTGAGACTCCCTGACTCTCTTACACATTTACACAGATACGTAATGTCACAGAATCATTTGGATGTTGGGAGGGGACAGGGTTGTGGAGCCCACGTGAAGCCAGAAGCCACAAACACTGGACTCACCTGCTCTTTGCCCAGGTTTGGTTTAGGACTACTGCACACACCTTGTCTGGAACAGATCTACTGGAATGCAACTGGACTACACTGAATACTGGTTACTGCCACCTGCAGGAATACACTGCAGTGATTTTCCAAGGGAATCCACCATCACCCGAGCTATGCTCATTTCTGCTGTGATGAAACACCTCAACAAAAACCAGCTTAAATAGAAAGGGTTTGTTTCAGCTCACAGTTACAGCTTACAGTCCATATTACAGCAAAGTCAAAACTGCAGAAACTTGCAGCAACTGGGCACATCACATCCACAGTCAAGAGTAGAGATAAATAAATGCATGCATGCAAATCCTCAGCTTTCTTCCTCTACTCTCACACAGACCATGACCCAAACCCAGGGGATGGTGCTGCCTACAGAAGGCTTGGTCTTCCTACCTCAATTAAGGCAATCAAGATGATCTCCCATAGACATGCCTATAGGCAAACGGGAAGTAGACAATTCTTTATTGAGAGTCTCTTCCTGAGAAATACTAGGCTGTGGATAACTAAAACTAGCCATCACATACAGGTTGAATTATACCACTTTAAACCTTTGCATGTTTAAGTCCCTGTCCTTAGTACCTCAAATATCATCTTACTTCACCAACAGAGTACAAGAGATGGAAGAGAGAATCTCAGGCATTGAAGACATGATATAAGAAATGGAAGCATCAATCAAAGAAAACATTAAATTTAAAAAATACTGGCACAAAATATCCAGGAAATCTGGGACACTACAAAAAGGCCATATCTAAGAATAACAGGAATAGAGGAAAGAAAATAAACATAGCTCAAAGACATAAAAAATATTTCCAGCAAAATACTAGAAAAAAATTTCCTGGCCCACAAAAGAAGAAGAAAGTCCCCTTGGCACATAATAATCAAAACACTAACTCTACAGAACAAAGAAAGAATATTAAAAGCTGCAAAGGAAAAATACCAAGTAATGTATAAAGGTAAACTGATTAGAATAATACCTGATTTCTCAATGGAGACTCTAAAAGCCAGAAGGACCCACATAGATGTTTGACAACATCTAAAAGACCACAGGTGTCAGCCCAGTAAAACTTTCAATAACCATAGATGGAGAAAATACGATATTCCATGATAAAGTCAAATTTAAGCAATATCTGTCTACAAATCCAACCCTACAGTAGGCTCCAGAAGAAAAACTCCAACCTAAAGAGTTTAACTACACCCAAGAAAATATAAGGAATAAATAATCTCAGATCAGTAAATCAAAAGATGGGAAACACAAACACACAATGCTGCCATTGCCACTACCACCACCACATAATAATAATAATAATAATAATAATAATAATAATAGGAATAAGCAAACACTGCTCATTGATATCTCCCAACATCAGTGTCTCAATTCACAGTAAAAGAACGCAGAATGAATGTGAAAAACAGGCTCCATCCTTCTGCTGCATACAAGAAACACACCTTAACACCAAGGATAGCTATTATCTCAGAGCAAAAGGTTAGAAAAGGCTATTCCAAGCTAACGGACCTAAGAAACATGCTAGTGTAGCCATTTTAATGTCTAACAAAATAGACTTCAAAGCAAAACTAATCAAAAGAAATGGCGAAAGACAATACTGTAGTTGGGTGTTTTACTCTTTTACTCTTTTGAGGGGTCCACCACCCAGTTCCCAAATAAATACACATGGAGACTTATTATTACTTATAAATGCCTGGCCTTAGCTTGGCTTGTTTCTTGTCAGCTTTTCTTAAATTAGCTCATCTACCTTTTGCCTCTGGGCCTTTGTCTATTTCTGTATATCTTTTCTTTCCTTTCTATTCTATGTGTGGCTCATTGACTGGCCCCTGGAGTCCTCTCTGCTTCTCCTTTCTCTCACTCTCCCCTTTCACATTCTTCTTTCTCATTCTATTTATTCTCCCTGCCTTCCAGGCCTGCCTATCATTTCTCCTGTCTACCTATTAGTCATTCAGTTCTTTATTAGTCCATCAGGTGTTTTAGATAGGCAAAATAACACAGCTTCAAAGAGTTAAATAAATGCAACATAAAAGAATGCAACACATCTCTACATCATTAAACAAATGTTCCACAGCATAAATGAATGTAACAATTTTAAAATAATATTCCACAACACACTACATACTCATCAAAGGGAAGCCTATCAAGAGGTCACTGCAATTCTTAACATCTATGGCCCAAGCACAAGGGCATCCAAGTTCATAAAAGAAACACTACTACAGCTTAAATCACTTATTGACCCTCACACACTGATAGTAGAAGACTTCAGTACCCCACTCTCCCCAATAAACAGGTCATCCAGACAAAAACTAAACAGAGAAATTCTGGGGCTAACTGATGTTATCAACCAAATGAACCTAATTGATATTTACAGAGCATTTCACCCAAACACAAAAGAATACACTTTCTTCTCTGCACTTCATGAAACTTTCTCCAAAATTGACCTTGTTGTGGGGCACAAAGCAAGTCTCAACAGTTATGAGAAAATTGAAAGAACTCCTCTCTGCATCCTTTCTGACCACCGGGGATTAAAGCTGGATGTGAACAACAGAACACTCACAAACTCATGGAGATGGAGCAACTCTCTACTGAACGAAAAATGGGTCCAGAAAGAAATAAAAGACCTCCTAGAACTCACTGAGAATTAATGCACACCATACCCAAACTTATGGGTCAAAATAAAGGAAGTACTAAAAGGCAAGTTCATAGCACTAAGTTCCTACATTTAAAAACTGGAGAGAGCTCATGCTAGCAATGTAGCAGCACACATGAAAGCTCTAGAACAAAAAGTAGAAATCACACCCAAAAGGCTGAAATCAATAAAATGGAAAACAAACAAAATACAAAGAATTAATGAAACAAAGAGTTGATTCTTTGAGAAAATCAATAAGATTGAGAAACCCTTATTGTAGCAGGAATCTTAAAAGTTCTTATTAATAAAATCAAACCCGAGGTTATTAATAAGAACTTTAAAGATTCATACAACACCTTATCACGTTAAAAAAAATAGAGATGGGGGAATATAACAGCAGACTCCACGGAAATCTGCAGAATCATAAATATCATAAAAACCTGTATTCCACCAAATTGGAAAACTTAAAAAAGTGAATAGTTTTCTTGATACATGTCACCCACCAAATCAAGACCAAATAAGAAAATTAAACAAATCTCTGATCCCCATTGAAAAAGAAGCAGGCATTAAATGTCCACCAAACAAAATAAGCCCTGAGCCAGATGGTGGTAACACAGAATTCTCAGAGACTTTCAAATAGTTAATGCTAACAATCCTCAAATTATTCCACAAAATAGCAACAGGAGCATTGCCCAGTTTGTTTTATGAGGCCACTATTACCCTGATACCCAAACCACACAGGATTCAACAAAGAAAAAGAATTATAGATCAATTTCCCATATGAACATAGATGCAAAAATTCTCAGCTAAATACTTGCAAACTGAATCCTAGAACATATCAAAAATATCATCCACCATGACTAAGTAGGCTTCATCACAGAGATTCAGAAATGGTTTGCCATATGTAAATCAATAAATGTAATCCACCATATAAACAAACTGAAAGACAAAAACCATCTGATCATCACATTAGAAGCAGAAAACGCCTTTGACAAAATCCTGCAACCCCTCAGTCCTGGAGAGATTAGAGGTACAAGGGACATACCTCAACATAATCAAAGCAGCCTACAGCAAGCTCATAGCCAATATCATCGAAAATGGAGAGTAATTAAAAGCAATTCTACTAAAATCAGGAGTAAGAGGAAGTTGTCCACTCCCCCCATACATAGTCAACACAGTACTTGAAGTTTTAGCTAGAGCAATACAACAACTGAAAGAGATCAAAGTTATAAAAGTTGGAAAGAAAGAAGTCAAAGTATCTATATTTGTAGACGATATAATAATGTACGTAAGGGACACTAAAAATTTCACCAGTAAACTCTTATAGCTGATAAATGCTTTCAGTAAAGCAGCTGGATACAAAATTGCTAACAAAAATTGGTAGCCCTCCTATATACATACAAATTGCAAATGAACTGAGAAAGAAACCAAGGAAACAACACCTTTAATAAATTGTGAGATGGATGATATAAAATATCTTGGGGTAACTCAGTCAAAGCAAGTGTGCTGTGAGATGATCCTTCTGCATGCTGTGAATACGTATTACTCTCATTGGTTAATAATAAAGTTGTTTGGCCTACGAAAGGCAGAATAAGGTTAGGCGGAACAATCAAATTGAGGACTCCAATGAAGAGGGGTGGACTCAGGAGAGAGATGGGAGCCAGCCGCCCAAGAAGCAAGAGGCCAGAGGACTGGTAAAGCCACGGGCCATGTGTCAATACATAAGGGTTAATTTAAAAGTAAGAGCTAGTTAATAATAAGCATGACCTATACAGGCTGAGCGTTTTGTAATTAATATAAACTTTTGTGTGTTTGTTTGGGACCAGGTGGTCAGGAGAGAAAACTCTACCTCCATTTACACAAGTTAAAGACTTGATGATAAAAACTTTAAGACATTGAAGAAAGAAGCTGATGAAAACATCAGAAGATAGAAAGATCTCCCATACGCATAGATCAGGATTAATATAGTAAAAAATTACCATCCTACCAAAAGCAGATAATGCAATCCTCATCAAAATTCCAACACAGTTCTTCACAGATCTTGAAAAGACAATTTTCAGCTTCATATAGAAACACACACACACACACAAAAAAAAAATACAGGATAGCTAAAACAATCCTGAATAATAAAAGAATGCTAGAAGTATCACCACCCCTCACTACACATTGTCTTACAGAGCTATAGTAATAAAAACAGCATGGTCTTGGCATAAAAACAGACACATTCATCAGTGGAATCTAACTGGAGACTCAGACATAAATCTACACACAGCTATGGACAACTGATTTTTTATAAAGAAGCCAGAAACACACACTGGGGGGGGGGGGAAGACAACATGTTCAACAAATGGTGCTGATCTAACTGGATGTCAGCATATAGAAGAATTCAAATCGATCCATATCTATCACCCTCACAAAACTCAAGTCCAAGTGGATCAAAAACCTCGACATAAAACCAGATACACTGAATCTGATAGAAGAAAAAGTGGGAAATATCCTTGAATTCACTGGCACTGAAAAAGACTTTTTGAGCAGAACACTATTAACACACTCACTAAGATCCACAAATAAATGAGACCTCTTGAAACTTTAAAGCTTCTGTACAGCAAAGACACCACCATTTAAACAAAATGGCAGCCTCCAGAATGAGTTTTTACCAAATCTCCATCAAATAGAGGGCTATAATAAGCATGAGCTATTATATAAAGAAGTCAAAACACTAGATATCATGAAAACAAATAAACCAATTTTAAAATGGGATACAGATTTAAACCTACAATTCTCAAAAGAGAAAACTCATATGTCTGAGAAACACAGAAATGTCCACCATCCTTAGTCATCAGGAAAATGCAAAGATTTCAAAATCTACTTTGAGATTCCACCTTACTCCTGTCAAAACAGCTAAGATCCATAGCACAAGTGACAACTCATGCTGGCAAGAATGTGATGGGAGGTGGGGGTACAAACTCATCCAGCTTCACTCAGGTAAATGGGTGGAATTAGAAAAAATATCCTGAGTCAGGTTACCCAAACCAAGAAAGATAAATAGGGCATATATTCGTTTATATGTGAATATTAGCTGTTAAGTCAATGATGACCAAGCTACAATCCATCACAGAATCACAGAGGTTAAGTATAGAATAAGTGGGGGGGGGACCAGAGAGAGCTCCCTAGGAAATGGAAATAGGATAGTTATGGGTGTATGGGGGAGCTGGCAAAGCAGGATCATATGGAGATGTGGAGGGAAGAAGGGTATGAGGGAGAGAATGTGAGAAAAGAGCTAAAATTAAGGGCCTTTTACGGGGTTGTATGGAAACCTAATACAGTAGAAGCTTCCTAAAATATATAAATATAAGAATATGATCTAAATGACATAGCCAAGTAATGGGGGAGAGAGAGCCCCAACTGGGCATCTCTTACCACCAAATGAAGCTTCAACTACCAGGATTGGGTTACATATATATGACTTCTTGGCCAAGGGGGTTCCCCAAACAACCCAGGCTATTGCCAAGACTATAAGTTGCTCTCCACAATTCACTGAACCAGGAGAAGTTGAGCTGCTATCAACAAAGATCCTTCACCTATATGTGCTAGCATCTTTAGTGCAGGAGCATACTCTGCAAGCTGCCAGAGGAGAAAGGTAAACACCAATCCAGTTCAAATCCTTTGATCCAGTGCTGTCCTGCTTGTAAGATGTGCCAGTGCAGTGGTGGCACAAAGCCTGCGGGAGTAACCAACCAGCATCTGATTTGACTTAAGGCCCACTCCCCAAGATGACATACCTGAGACTGCTTGGTTGGCCAAGAACCTGAGTCTACTGCTGGAGTTCATGAAGGGGCAGGTCCTGTGGATGATGCCCACAGGATCTCCATGACTACGGGCTTCTGAGTGGTATCACAGAGGAGTCGGGGTAAGGATCTAATGAGGTGGTATACAGAAACCAGGGGCCTTGAATCAACCAATGACTCATTGCAATGAACATTTGCTAGTAAAGTTGATAGGACAAAAGAGTGTACTGCGTGACACACAAGCTCCCAATGCCACCAGGATGAATGAAGAGGTGTTGGAGAGGCGGGAAAGATGGAGGAGTGAAGAGGTTTTTTGGTTTTGTTTTGATTTGATTTTGTTGGTTTGTATGTTTGCTTGCTCTGTTTTGTTTGGTTTGATTTTTTAAAATTTTCTTTTGGGGTGGTACTGCAGAGGTGAGGGGAGGGGGGACCAGGAGGTAGGCGGAATGAGGGTGCATGATGAAATTCCCAAAGAATCAATAAAGAAATTAAGTTGAAAAAAAAATTAAAAAAAAAAAGAATCTGAGTCTAAAACCACAACAATAACAGCAAAGGCAGCAACAAAATGATTCCCAATGACATTCTGAAATTCTCATAGATCTGTGCCTTGCCCAGTCATCACCAGAGAAGCTTCCCCCTGCAGCAAATAGGAATAAATGCAGAGAACCACAGTCGTACAATATGGAGAGAGAGAGAGAGAGAGAGAGAGAGAGAGAGAGAGAGAGAGAGAGAGACCTTGAAGCAATCAGTGCAATGGATGTCTCAATCAAATCCCTCCCCTCAGGGCTCAGGGACCCTTGCAGAAGAGGAGGTAGGAAGACTATAAGCACAAAGGAGAAGTGGACACAAGGCCCCTTCCCCAATCCAGAAGCTAGTTCCACTTCATAACCACTTGCAAATAAACACTTGGTTTTCTAAAGGGGAGTCTCACCGGGAAACAAACCACTCTTAAGGGCAGACCACGCCCAGAGTGGATGCCAACAGGAAACAAACTCAACAGCATCTTTGGAGGGTCCCTGTCTCATAATGTCATGTCCAGGCTTTACATTTTTCTTTTTGTCATTACTTTTAGTATTTTTATTTGATTTTCTTCATATTTTTCCTTCTCTCTTTTTACCCTACAGGCTCTTTGCATATTTATTATGGTTTCCAGTTTAGTGTTTTGATGAGATTCCTGAGTGTGTGAAGATAACTGGGTCTGTGTCTTGTGCCTTCCCTTTGGCTCTTTTCTTTATATGTTTGTTTTGTCCTAATCCACTGTGTTAGTTTCTGTTTATCTTATTTTATTTTATTATTTATTTTATTTTATTATTATTCTTTAGAAGCCTGTTTGTTTTATAATGAGAGTCAGAAAGTGGGTGGATCCAGATAGGAGGGGATGTGGGGAGGAACTGGGAGGAGTAGAGAAAGGGAAAACAATAATCAGAATATATCATGTAAGGAAAAAAAAGCCACTTCAATAAAAGAGAGAAATTTGGATATAGAGGCGTCCACACACAGAATCCCAGCATCTCGGTCCAAGCCCTCCAGTCTCCAGCACAGCAAGCCAATAATTGTTAAAGTCACCGGTGGGCTACTTCACTATGACAGCCCTAGAGCACTAGTACAGCTGTTTGTCCCTCTCGTGTCCAACTTGCAGGATTTCCACCAGGGGTAAGGAAACGCCAAAACTTCCCATGATGCACTGCAAAAGAAGCCTTGCTACAGGGAAGCAGCCATGTCTCACAGTAAGTTTGCTGGGTCCTATTTCTAATCTCCAGACAAATTTCTGCCCAGTTTTATGTGATCTCTGGACTCTGAGTTAAGTTTTAATAATGTTTATGGAATACATAAAGCCAATGCTGTGGCTTTAACTCAGAAGCAAAAGTCATTCCTGGGGAGCAGCTGGTTACTCCAGTTGATGTGTTTAGATGCAGCACTGACTCTTTCTATGCTCCGGGCACAATGGTGACATCTTCACATGCATTAATAATGCACCAGTGGGAATTCTGTTCTTCTCTCTTCGGTGTTCCATCACTTGGCTAAAAGGTCACACTGCTCATTAGTGGAGCCGGAACTCAAACCCAGCAGATCTAGGTCCTGCGTCCATGGACTCAACTTCCTAGTATCCTGCGTTTGGTTTGTGCGATACGAAGAACATAAGATTAAATTAAGCCCGTGTTGTATGTGTGCATGTGCATACATGTGGGCAGTTGACTGTGTAGGCCACGAGAGGGCACTGTATCCACTGGACCTGGAATTACAGGAGCTGTGACATCTCTCACATGGGTGTGAGGCACTGGGTCTTAAGAATACTGTTAACCAGGAGAGGCCTCTCTCCAGCCCTGCTCTTCCCTTTCTTTCCAAGAGCCTCTCCCCTCCGCAGACCTCTCTACTAATTTTGGAAGCATCTGCTTCCAAAGCCATCTGCCCTGTGCCCACCATTCCCTGAAGGGATCTGGTTACCGCAGCGAGGTAGACTGGCCTCCCTCCAGGTATTGTGATCAGCGCTGCTTCTTTTGTAATTCCCTTCGTGCTTCTGCTTTGGTGCTGCTGTGATTTGTTTGCTTTTCAGACAGGGTTTCAGGAATCCTGTGCTGGCCTTGAGTTCACTGTGTGGCTGGGGATAGCCTTGAATTTCTAATCCTCCTGCATCTGCCTCCAGAGCTGAGGTTACAGGGGCACACCACCACACCCACTTATGCGGTGGTAACAAACTCAAGGCTGCATGCCAGGCAAGCCCTCTACCAGCTGAGCTGTGCCCCCAGACTCCATGTTCAGCGATAGGAAGCCAAGGGGACCAAAGCCTTCCGGGTGCCGGGTACCAACACAAGAGCGGAGTAAAGTTGGGGCCTTCAGCTGTCTCTCAGACTCTACGCCTTCACCTGGGTCTGTCACCATGTTGAAATCATAGTCTCTTTATCCTGTTAGTCCTATGAAATACTGCTGAATTTCATTTACACCAATCAGCATGCTAAGAGAATCTTCCTTATTAATTTACCCCAAATAAGCAAGTTAAACTTAAGGTGTTTTCATATTGGATTTGGCAAAATTTGTACAAGCTGAGAGAAACCACCGGGAGTCTGAGGAGATAATTTTGTTCCTGGTTCAGGCATGGGGGTATCAGTCTAGCATCTTGGTACAATAAAAATGCCTTTGCTGTTTGTTCCACAACTTTCAAGTTCCAAAACCCAGAAGTGAGTCAATTTTCTATCTTCATCTTGTATATGGATTTTCCCATAGAAGAACCATGCCAGAAGCAACCCTTCCGGGTGACACTTGGTGTGAAGTAGAGAGCTGAAGGCTGTGTCCCCTGAACAACAGCAAATGGCTGCTTCAGGAACAACTCTCCAATCCAGGATCACTTTCCAGTTCCGGTAAACTCACTCTTAAGTGCCAAAGCAAACACTTCAGGGAGAGCTGTGGGATCGAGTTCAGCTACACATCATCAGTCTAAAATAAGGGCTACCGATCATTTTAAAGACACACACCACTGTGACTAGAGGTTTTCTTTGTTTGTTGTTTTTTATCCCATCCCCTCTGTCCTTCTTGGGAATGGCGATGAAGATCTCCTTCCCCAGAAGCCAGCCCTGCTGACAAGCTCACAGCCAGGGCAACGTGCCAAATGGTTTCTTGTTACATTCGTTATTCCTGAACATTGGAACACAGAATCCACAAAGGCATCCATTTTCCTAAAGCTGATGGCGACACAGCTTCTTTCTGACTCCATTGCTGTAAGAAGATTTGTGTAAGAGAACCTGAACGCAATCTTTATGGGCTGTGACAAATACACACACCCTATCGGACATTTTATCCGGCAATCTTAGCATGGGGCAGCTCAAACAAAGCAGGGCCCCATCGCGTCAATCGCCTTTTCCTGAGAGCAGGAGAAACAGGCTACCCGCCTGGATCCGGCTCTTTACAGGGGGTGTTGGCTCTTCGTAAGCAGATGGTGGGTTTATGACTTCAGTATGCTGTATATTTCTTAATAGACAAATATTTGCATTGGACCAGAGTAAATAATGTGAAAAAAATCTCCCTGAGCTAAGCTTTCAAAGAATGCCTGAAGTTTAGGACACCTCAGCATTCACAGGCCGGAGGGAGGTGAGTGAATGAGCCCCAAACCCTGCCCTTCCCGTTTTAGACCTAAATCCTGTCCTGGCAGATAAATCAAACATTTGGAAGGCACAAACATAGTGAGGTGTATTTGGGAATCAATATGTTTCCTCCATTCAAAGAGACCTGCAAAAATGGACAGTAGAAGCATCTTAGTGCTAAAAAAAAGGGGGGGCGGGATGTAAGTTACATTACCAACCGTACCTGCAAATGTACCTGTTGAGTTTCTTTCTCTTAATACTTTATGTTGTTTCTTTCCATGGTACAACAGAACTCGCTTTCCCCCTGGATATGAATACACTGCTCAGGAAATTTGAGTAAAATGTTGAGCTGCTTTACGAGAATTTCGGTTTCCGCTTACATCTTCAGAGCAAGGGTATGTGGGCCTGTCTTTGTTTCCCGTGCACCTGGTCAAAAGGGCGGGTGCTAGCATTGGCCCTGGCTTCTCGGCTGAACTTAACAGAGTTTCGGGCTGCGGGCCTGGGAGATGCGGATTTCAGCGCATGCGGGGAAATGACAAGACACGGGGTGTGGAGGAGGGGGTACCACGGGAAACATGGGATCTTATTAAAACAATAGCAAAAGAAAAGCAAGATTCAGCTCCTGGAATATAAACGCACGTCATAGACTCGGGATGGTTTTATTCCTGATCAGTTGGAACATTTAAGATAAATGCTCTCTCCAAAAAGGAAGTCTGTGGAACCATAAACTCTCTCCTCCAATATGGCTGGAAATTTAAATTTAAGACAGAAGACAATTTGACTCATCCGAGCTTCTCTAGATGGGAAAATTCTTAAGAGTAAAATAAGAAACGCAGTTTCCAAACTGCTCCTTGTGCTCCCAGAAGGGAGGTCCAGAGAAACGCAAGAATTGGGTCTTTTACTCAAGGATGGACTCAGATGGCTGAGATGGGACAGAAATTTCAGAAAGCTCTATAAACAAAAAAAAAAAAAAAAAAAAAAAAAAAAAGGAGCGTGGGGGGTTGTGGAAGAAGGCAGGACCCTGAGTACAGCTGAGAAATTGAGAGATATTGAGGAGATGTTGGAGAGAAACAAATGTATGCATACACCCCCTCATCACCCCACATCCTGCGGCACCTTTCCTGCCTGTTCAAGACAAGAGGGGATGTGCACAGCAGTGTGGCTAGAGTGTGGATCTACGTTAGTGTTCTTTGAGAAATGCAAAAAAGTGGGAACTTTTTAGGTCTCTTTTGTGGAATGGAGTGATATGATGCCTGAGTTTTGTGAATTAGAATCAGGCCTTTGGTCAGATATTGTGGTTAATTGTGATTCTCATCCACAAAATTTTATCTTCAATGTATAGATATGAAAACACAAACGAAGAGCATAGTTAAATTATTGCACAAATATTTAAGAATCTTCTGATAGCTCAGATTTAGATCATGGCCGATAAACTGACAGTTACACTACCCCACCCCACTCACTCAACTGGCCAGGATTTCAGGGTTCAAGCCTCTTT
This sequence comes from Peromyscus leucopus, assembly GCF_004664715.2. NCBI lineage: Eukaryota > Metazoa > Chordata > Mammalia > Rodentia > Cricetidae > Peromyscus > Peromyscus leucopus. Next base: position 5,291,548 of record NC_051075.1, read on the forward strand.
TCAACATGCGTCTATGTTTTGCGTGTGTGCCTGTGTGCGTGCACAAGTGTGTATGTGCCATGATGGAGATGTGGAGGTCAGAAAACAACTTGCAGGACTTGGTTGTCTTCTTCTATGATGTGGGTTCAGGGATTTAACTCGGGTCATCAGGCTTGGTGGCAAGGGCCATCTCACTAGCCCTGAACAATTCCCTTATATGTCAGTCACTCGCGTAGCTCCTGATGCTCGCCTCCTTTCTGGTCGTAGCATTCTCTACCACTCTCCCAGTCTGTCTCCACACCTTGAACGAACTCCAACCTTGGTTCTCTTTTAGTTATTATTTAATCTTGCAGTTTACCTCATCTAAATCCACGGACTTGGAAATCTACTTTTATGCTGATGACTTACAGATTTTTTTTCTCCAGCTGTGATTTCTCCACCCAATACCAGACTCATGTGTTAAAGTATATACTCGACATGCCTCATCATAGAAAGAGAGGTTCTCAAGCTTCAACACAGCCAGAACTGAACCCCTTGTTCTCTACCCAAGCTTAGACTTAGCTCTTTCTCATATCGATGATCAGCACCATAATAAGTTTTCCAATCCAAATCTTCTCATGGGTTGTGGGAGGTTACCTATGCTCGTCCTATCTCCCACAGCATGCCCTTCATAGGAACCAGTGATTTTCCCCTAAGTGAATTTATTTTCTTATCTACTTCCCTCGGTCTGCAAGGCCAACCAAGACACATTCACTACAGTTTATCACATATATTACTACAATTGGGATCTACTTTTCCTCTTGCTCTTCTGTTTACTGCACACATCAATAAAGCCTCTTATTGTTACAGCTGCAATGATCTCTTTTTAAAGTAGAACAAGAACAAGTCACAAAACAACGTGATAGCATCCCAGTGGACCGTAACTCTGCATGCTGATACAAGAAAACCCAAGTTAACTGCCTTCAAGAAGAATAGATTCATATTGTAAAAATCGTCAAAGAGAACGGCTCAGGATGCCTTCCAAGTCCCATCTTCTGCTTTCTTCTGCTGTGCACAGAGCTGAATTTCTCCTCACGGGAGTTCATGAGAATATTTGTGCAGAATAATGAGATATTTTGTTGTTTTCCGGTCCAAAGGAGTTGAGGAGTTAGGGTCATTCTCTCTCTGTCTCTGTCTTCATCTCTCTCTCTCTGTCTCTCTGTGTCTCTCCCTCCCCCCCCCTCTCTCCATAGGATCACAGTGAGTTGACCATAGGCTAAAATAGCAAGGGTAGCCCAAGTTGACCCATTCATGAACTTGGTACGTGTTAGCTACCCTTTGAAGCACGTGGTCGCTATGTAGAGGCGATGAGATGGGAAAACAGAGTGAGGAGAAGGGAAAATGGAAGTCATTGGGCAATCGACAGCAGCAATGACCTGTGCAGGTGCTAACAACCCTCCTTCTTTGCAACAGCCTCGAGGACCATTCTCTCCTTCGTTTCCATTCCTGGGTCTGCTGGCAGCCTGTGTGGCACTGTCACTCTGAGAACGTCTTTTGCAGCTCAGATTGTTTGGATTTGCTCCTCCTGCCCAGAACCCTTTCCCAGAGCTCCTCAAATAATGGACTCCCTCTGCTGCCTTCTCTGTTGTGACCTTACAAACTGTGATAGTGGCTGTGTTAGGTAGGGTTTTCTACAGGAACAGACTGATAGAATGAACATATATCTCTATCTATAATGTGTGTGCGTGTGAGCATGTGTGTGTACGTGTATGTGTGTGTGTGTGTGTGTGTGTGTGTGTGTGTGTGTGTGTGTGTGTAATTTAATAGAGTGGCTTACGCTATGGTCTGGGTAGCCCAACAATGGCTGTCTCCCAATGGAAAAGCCAAGAATCTAGTAGTTGTTCAGTCTGAGAGGATTCCTAGAGAGCTGAAGGCATTCAACTTACCTTGAACTCAAAGAAGTGTGTTCTAATGTTGTGGAGTATTCACCAGAGAAGATTGCTTGAACATGGGTCTAAGCCTACAGAAAGTCCTTGGTAGCCAGTCTGTTGGTTACTCCTCTGGGTGTCTGGGATACCAGTGTAGCACTGAACTTTCCTCAGGGTGAGCTTTAATCACAAAAACCATACTCTAGGTTGACACCCTTTAGTTAACAAGAACAATTACAAGCTAGGAGCAGAAATACAGAAGCCAAAAAGCAAGGTTAGTACATTTAGAGACTTTCCAAGATCTGTGGACTTTGATGGATTGGGCCTTTGTTTTGTTTTTGACAGGTGGTGCTGTCTACATGCTGGGTGCATGACCTGAATGGTACTTTTATCATGGAGTCAGTTGTGCTAAGGTCTAGGGGCCTTGGGAACAGGACAGATGAACTTAACAGTAAGAATGAAGGCAGGCAGACAAAAACAAAAGCTTCCTTCTTCGTGTGTGGCTACGTGGGCTGCCACCACAGATGGGCCCAGATTTAGGGTCTTTCCACTTCTAATGACCCAATCAAGAAAATCCGTCATGGGTGTGCCAGGTACTTGGGTTTTAGCTGATTCCAGATGTAGTCAAGTTGATAGCTGAGTTCAGCCACCACAGTTTCAGAGTCACAAAGAATTGCCAGATTTGTACATTTCATCTCTGTAGCTCGTCTCACTCTAGACAGATGGACCTGAACAAGGCCACCTGACAGTAATGGGTGCTACCTGCTTTATGTAAACATGTGGGCTGCTCCAGCCTAAGCCCTGAAAAGGGAAATAGCTTCAGACCCTGATCCTCTATAAACATTCACCCTTCTGCAATTTATAACTCAAAGCCCTTTATTTTCTTCAACTTGACTTCAAAATGCAGAGAATGCTCTCTATTGGAAATGAGCATTATTCATTTTCTCTAAGTACCTAAATTCAGAGGTACTGTTGAAGCCAGACATGGTGATTCATACCTATTATCCCAAGTCTCCAGAAGCTGAGGCAGGAAGACCATGAGTTTAAGGCCAGGACTATACAGGAGACTTCCTCTAAAAAACAAAACATTGTAATGCCATTGCTGAGTGGAAGTAATATAAGCCACCTCATCAAGCTCTGATTTGGAACTACAAGTAAGGAGTGAGAAGAAGACAACTGGTCAACCCACCACCATTTGCTGGGAAGAGCTTCAGAGAAGGTACCTGGTCCCCAGGCTTTCCAGTCTATTCACTGTTATAGAATAAGTGTGTGTGCGTGTGCGTGCATGCGTGAGTGCACACGCATGTGTCTTGTTGGTTGCCTTCTGAGTGTGCCCACTCCACCTCTACTCCTTACCCCACCCTCACCTCATAGATGCTCATTAATAAAGTCAGTCAAGTGCTGAGATCTTGTTAGATTGATTACCAGATCTGGAACTCTCCCAGATACCCCAGTAAACACCTCAGCCACCACAGAAAATAGCATAAAGTGGATTACATACAAAGAAACAGTCTATCTTCAAATTCAGACAGTAACTGAACAAAGTTTACAAAACTGTGATAAAGTCTTCTCACCATGAAGTCTTTTCAATGATTTTCTTTTAATATAAATATATATAATAAACTACCTAAGACATTTATCTCAATCACTAATATTTAATTTCTTACTAAACTGTTCAAGTTTTTAATTAGTGTGTTGTCTTGAACTGGTTGGTTGAAATCTTACTTATACCATTTTTTATCAGAGACTCACTTTTCCAAAGACCTATCAAAGCTTAATGTCGAATAGCCAGCTATATATTATCATAAACTCCAAGTTAATGTTGACAGTGTTCCTTCATAGCAATAAAAGAACACTGTTTCAAGATGGGGTGAGACAACATGCAGCAGCTGGGCCTGGTAACACAGACCTAAAATCCCAGCACTCAGGAGGCAGAGGCAGGCAGATCTCTGTGAGTTCAAGGCCAGCCTGGGCTACAGTGTGAGTTCTAGGAAACACTCCAAAGCTACACAGAGAAACCTGTCTCAAACACACACACACACACCCAAAAAAAGTATTCAACTCAAAGTTAATTGTCTTTGTCCTCTGCTTATCTAACACTTGACTACTCATTAATTCCATTTTCTCACAAATGTCATGATTTCACTTTTCCTTACAGTTGAATAAAATTCATTTTATGTACATAGTGGGTGGGGGAATCTCCCTTGGAGCTGCCCTCCCAGATCCCACCCAAAGAAAGCCCACCAAGCAGCACCTCCCCTAAAAGGAACTTAAGGCCCCTCCTCGGGAAGAGCCTTGTGGTTTTCCCCTCATGGTTTCTCCTCTTTCCCTGGGACCACCGGGAATACTCTGCTCATTAAAACCTGGACTTTAGTCGGACGGTGATGGCACAAGCCTTTGATCCCAGCACTCGGGAGGCAGAGTCAGGCAGATCTCTGTGAGTTTGAGGCCAGCCTGGGCTACCAAGTGAGTTCCAGGAAAGGTGCAAATCTACACAGAGAAACCCTGTCTCGAAAAACCAAAAAAAAAAAAAAAAAACCTGGACTTTAATTTGGCCTGATCTGATTTATTGCATCAGTGGAGTTACTCACTATGGGGGGATTTTTACTTATCAATGTGTTTTCTTTACCTGTTCATCAGCCATTGGATATTTAAGTTGGCTCCATTTCTTAGCTAGTATGAACATTAAAGCATTAAATATAGATGTGCAAAGTATCTCTGCGGTAGCAGATGGAGTCTGTAGTGTATGCCTGGAGAGGTCTAGCTGGTCATATACTCTTCCATTTTCAGCTTTTTGAGAAACCCCCACGCTGATTTCTATGGTGACTAAGCCAGTTTAACTTCCACCAGCACTGAAGAAAAGTCTCTCCCTGCCACATCTTTTGTTTGTTTAATGTTGACTATTCTGACAGGGATAAGAGGGAATCTCAAAGCAGTTCTGGGTTTCTCCTATGGCAAAAGATGTCAACCATTTTAAACATATTAGTCATTTGAGAATCTTCTTGTAGAAAATGTCTATTCAGTTTATTAGCCCACTTATGTATTTATGATTGTTTAGATTTACTTGCTTTATACGTCTCAATGCTTTGCTTGTGTGTGTGTGCACCTTATGTGTGCCTGGTGCTCATGGAGTTCAGAAGAGGGCATCAGATCCATTGGGACTAGAGTTATGGATGGCTATAAACTGCCATGTGTGTGGTTGGAACTGAACCCAGGTCCTCTGCAAGGGCAACTCTTAATTCCTGAGCCATATCTCCAGCTGCTAGCCCATACTGGAAGAATTGTTGCTATTCATCCTAATTCTAAGACATTAACCCATGGTGTGAAGCACAGTTAAGGCAGCTGTCAGAAAGATAATCTAAAAACACTTAACTCTTGAAGCAAATGAATTAGAAAGGCTCAGCAAATAAACAGGATACAAAGAATCAAGTGGAAATTTTAAAATAGAAATGTGCGATGATTAAACTAATAAAGAAATAATAAAACAAAAACCCTCAAAGGATAGGGTCATTTACCAGAATGGAGACCCAGAAAAGAATGAATGAATTTAATAATAGAAAGGGGCATTCTTGTGATTGGCATGTTGAAAGGAAAAGAGAGCAACAGAACTGAGGAAATTCTTTTTTAAAAAAGTAATTTAGAAATCCCAAGTACTATAAAAGACATGACTTAAATAATTAAGGTAGAAAATTTCAAAATAATGCTCCTGACAGACAATAATCATATTTCTGAAGACTACAGAGAAAATATTAAAAGCAGAGAGAGAAACAATGGAACGTGTTACATATAAAGGAAAACAAATGAATGATAGTGGATTTCTTTTCAGAAGTCCTGGGAGTTAGAGGAAGCAGGCAACAATGATCAGAAGTTGAAAAAATACATAAACCTAGCATCCTGCTGCCTATGAAATAGTCTTCAAAAGAAAAACAATTTAAAAGAAGCCAGGCACTCAAGAATATGAGGCAGAAAGATCATGATTTTCACACACACACACACACACACACACACACACACACACACACACACCATCACGTTACATAGTAAAATCCTATCTTAAAACAAACAAAAATACAGAATTAAAAAAAAAAATGGAGACATCTTTCTTCAGCAAAAGAAACTTAAGAGAAGTGGTTGTTCACACCCCCAAAAGATTGGTTTTGAAGTAAGAGACCTGCTTTTCAATATGGCCCTGGATTAAGGGAGAGCATAAGAGCTGAGGTTCTTGAGCTGTGTTGACATGTGCCCACACTGCCCTCTCCACACACACAGAGTAGAAATTAGATTATACCTTGGTAGAAAGCTATCGGCTGCAGGAATGTAAAGACTTTTCAAAGAGATTGTCATACACCTGTTATTAACACTAATAATGTTGATATCTTTCATTTATTGGGCACCTATTACATGGCAGACATCTTGTAAATAAATAATCGTTAATCCTTAAAACAAGTCCTGCAAGGCAGCTACAAGTGTCAGTGCCAGAGGATGAGATTGTCTATACTCAGAATATGACTATACTGAGAATTGTACTGCGAGGTTAAAAAAAAAAGTTTCACAGTGTTCTCTTAAAGGAGATCACAGAAGAAATTCCAAGTTCAAGAGAAAACAATTGCTAACAGGAATTAGAATGCCAAGACTAGGCATTTGTGGTTTTTTGTTTGTTTGTTTGTTTGTTTGTTTTTGTCAACCTGACACAAGCCACGGTCAGGTGGGAAGAGGGAATTTCAATAGAGAAAACGCCCTCATCAGACTGACATGTGGGCAAGATTGTGGTACGTTTTCTTGATTGATAAATAATAGGGAGGCCCCAGTACCCGGGGGCAGTGCCACACCAGAGCAAGGGTCCTGTGTAGTGTAAGAAATCATGCTGATCAAGCCATGGGGAGCTGGCCGGTAAGCAACATTCCTCCATGCCCTCTCTTTCAGTTCCTGCCTCCAGGTTCCTGCCTCGGCTTTCCTCAGTGGACTGTGACCCCAGATGTGGAGGCCAAATAAACCTTTTCCTTCCCTTTTGGTCATGTCTTCATTAAAGCTATGGAAAATTAACTAAGACAGCATTCTAGGCAACCCAAAGTAATTAGGATGCATGACTAAGAGAATAGATAGAATCAATGGATAGCAAAAGACAGAACAAGAAAGAAATCTGCCTCCCTATCTTGAAGTAGGAGAGGAGGGTCACACTAGCCAGAAACTGAATCCAAAGTATTGTACAAGAAGATTCAAATGCGCTGCTTGAGTAGAACCATGTATGAATTGGAATTTATGGAAGAAATTAAACAATTTTGTATGCAAAAAAAATTTTTAACTGAAGGAACAAGTTTTATAGGCAGATTTGGATGCAGTGGTTGAGTTTATCTTCACTTTCTAGAACATTCTTCAAATATTTGTATGTCAGGAACATTCCAGACCTGACTTGTGAATACCTAGACTCTTTCATTATAACAGCCTTTCCTTACAGGGTGGGATGATGCAGGTTCTCACTCGATTTTGCACTAAAGCAGTAGCCTTTGATATAAATCCTGTAACTCCTAGCCAGTATCCCCACTTGCAAAACAAGGTACCTAAAATCAGTGACTTCTGAAACTATTCTCAAGTGTAAAACCTTATGATTCCACTGAAAATATTTTAGAGACAAACCAATATGGACGTTTTTTGAAGACCATCAAGAGTAATTTGTGGATTAGAACAGGGTCTAGTCATTTTTGTAAATATTAATACAATGTCATAATGACCAACTTTTATCATCTTTCCAGTTCTTTAGCATTATTTCATTTTTTTTCAATTGCCTAGAACACAAAACAATACCAGCGGTTTTTTCCCAGAATGTTTATTTTTCTATTTTGTTTCTGTATAAAGTTGTCTTTCCACGGCAGCTAGATGGTACCTAAGATGCTTTAAATTATGCTTAAAGAAATACCACAGAGGATGTTGCTTGATCATCACACACCAGTTTAAGAATGCAACCTGAACAAGAATCACAAGAGAAAAAATTATTTGACACATTTGTAGACTAGACTCATCAGCCAGCACAGCTCCGGCTGTCTGAGGAGCTGGGATGGCACTGTCTTTTGAAGTTACATTTTCCTTAATGAGATGGCAAAGAAGGACAGTGACAGGAACTTCTGGAGCAGTGGTCTGGAGAGCGAAATGATACAATGTGCATGAAGAAAATGAGTGCACACTGAGGGGGAACACCGAAGGGTGCAACTCCACCTGCTGAGAATCGGTTGCCATAGCAGCAAAACAGTGCACACATTCAACAATAGATCTATTTCAGTGCGACACTGTCATTCCTCAACTCAAGAGCTCCTGAAATTTGTCCCCTGGAAAGCTCGTGTCTTATCAAATGATGCGGGATGGTTTATTAAGGGACAGTGGTGAAAACCCTTCCAAACATCATTCATTGAAATCACCTAGAAGAAAGCTTAGCTAAGCAAAGTTAAACAGACTTCCTTCTTGCAGAACTTCAAAGGGCTTTTAATATGCTAATGTCCAATCCTCCCCAGGCACACCATTAAACCCTGATTTCCAAGCCTATTCAGCCGGAGAACCGGTCTCCAGAGGGCATCTCTTGGCAATAATGTCTAGCAAGTATCATTTAGGAAGCACAGGACTAATAAGCTGTTTTCTTCTGTTTAACTTGCTGAATGAGGCAGAATCTGTTCAGTTTGCACCCAGAGCTGCAATTCCAGACACGAAGAATGGAGGCAGGCTGTAAACGCTGAATCCAGCTGGGCTGAGTACTTTCCTAATAACATTAAAATAAATAGGGCTTCTGGGCAGCAGATCTATTAGAGAAGACACATCTTTGGATCTCCAGGTTTTCAAGTAAAACCATTAGGTAGGTGAATGTCATTCTGTCTAACTAAATTCACCCACACACATCACCAGATCAGTCTGGCTTCTCACTTCCTGCCCTTCTTCTAGGGGCTCGTGTTTTAATGGTTTTCTTTTCCTCTCTATTTTGAAGTGTAAGACTCTAAACTTCTTGGTAAATAATTAGGAATTTTAGCGAAAGACAGGATAGAAAGGTAAACAAGAACTTACTTGGGAGCCAGATTTCCCGGGTAGGAGCCACAGCCAGTATCTAAATCTGACCAGCTGTGTGGCCCCGGAAAGGTGAACTTACTTCCCCTGGCTTCAGTGTCTCCAGTATAAAGTAAACCAAGGATATAAGAATCCTCACTGTAAAACTTGAGTAGCTGAGGAAGTCAATGAACTCTTGTTCTAAATTCCCCTTGCTCATCATCTGAGAGTGGGGAACCAAGCTGAATAGAATGTTCACCACTTCCCAGTTTTTCTACCCAAACGGAGTGATTTGATTTGATGGTGAAAGCGTGGCCCACAGCGAGACCCAGCCATTGCTATTATCCTAGTTCATAGGGCATAATCTTTCTCCAATTCATATTTGACACACGCTCTTGCTACTGTGACTCAGTTTTAAACGAAGAGTTATCCTCACATTTTGCTTGTGTGTTCATCTGTTTTTGAAGCAAACTTTCTCTTTTTGGAGACAAGGTTTTATGTAGCCCAGGCTGGCCTGAAATTCACCATGCAGCAGCCAAGGATGATTCTCCTGCTGGGGTTACAGGCATGAAACACCACACAGCATATGCAATGCTGGAATCAAACCCAGGGCTTTGGGCATGCTAGGCACCAACTCTATTCACTGAGCTACATCCTCAGAGGACCTTTTTCAAGAAAGAAAAGAGCACAAAACTCTGAGCTTGCTGGCCTCATTTGGGCCAACTTTGCAGAATCCTAATTGTAGCATTTCAGATAAGGGAGAACTTCCGAACTTTCCATTTATCCTTCGGAGAAGAAACAAATACCTACCCTTTATGTTGCATCAATTGGCAGAGAAAAAAATCACTCTAAAACTGCTCTGTGATTGGCAATTTGGGGCACTTAGAAAAGATATTGTGAGAAAGAAAAAGAAAAGAAGATAATGTCACCCCACTTGAGTTACTTCTTGTTCTATTTGTGGATTATAAGATCAAAATCTCAGTCTTGATCTCCAAATTCACATGCAGCTCATGGTCATCTTTGGATGCAGGGGAAACCAGGGTTTCACACTAATTGGTGGACCAGTGATTGCACCATAGGGCGTATTAGAAACCATACTCACTGAAGCAGCCAACGTGCACGGAATACCTTCTAGATGCCCAGGCGCTCTAGTCCAGCCGGTGCCGTGAGACTCACTACCTCCAGAACTGGCTTTGTCTTAATGGGCATTTCTCCTCTCACCTACCTTGCTGCTGATGCTTATTAAGTCACATCAGTCTTTGCTCAATAGTTCTTTGTCTGTAAATGGCCGTCCACCTCAGGAGACCAGGACTATTGGTAAGTTCCAAAGGGTTTGCATTTCCTCCAGTGGAAAGCTTCACTGAGACCTAGACGACTTATCGATAGTGTATCAGGGACTGGGTCCCGGCGGCAATGCCCGCTTTGTTAGCCCTTCCTTCTCCTCCCGCGGAAATTTAATAAACATTATCTGAAAGGTCATGGGTCCTTCCTGTACAGCAGCACCGAAGGCATTTGGGGAGCTTTTAATATTTAGCCAACCTTTACAATCTCACTGTTTATTTTCCCTTAGCAACCCTAGGTGGTTTGTTACCATCACACTCTTTGGAGATGAAGAGGCCGAGGCCCTGGCATGTACACCAGTAATCAAGCGTCACCAAATGACAAATGGTCAAATAACAAGTCAGCGGTTAAGTGGAACAACATTTTAAGATTTAAACATAATTATCCTCCAAACATAATTTACCCTGGAGAAACTTAAAAATAATTGCTCCAGAAAAATAGATAGATAGATAGATAGATAGATGATAGATAGATAGATAGATAGATAGATAGATAGATAGATAGATAGATAGATAGATAAATGGCTCTGAATCTACCACCAGGACACAATAAGAAACATCCCTATATTAATATTAAAGTTTTCTTTTCTCTTTTTTCATTATCCTTTTCCTTATTCCGCCTAAATTCTCCATATTCTTTGCAAAACTATGAAAATATTTGGTTGCCATCTTTTCTCATACAAATATGACTTGTGTAATTGAAGAGCAGTTTGGTTTTCTGAGGAAAGGTCATGAGCCCCGGCTGCCTGAAGCCATCTCGCGATCGTGATTTCTGTCCCAGAGCGGAGCTGGACGGTCACTGGCTCACTTCTGAGGTCATCCCCACCACGACTGTCACCTTGAGTCTTCTTTTGCCAATACCCAGTTTCTACTTAGATAAAATCACTTTCCATTTGCAAAGGAGATTAAAGTCCACCTCACTGAATTGCATCACCTTTCTCTCCCACCTCCCAATCTCTTTCTGCTGGACAAAGAGAGCTCGTCCAGCTTCTTGTTAGGAAATACCCTTCCAGCACATTCTTCTCGTGTGTCCTTCATTCCTGCCGCCTGTAGGGACCCATTGACCACAACTGAGTCTCCCCATGCTTTGCTCACAGTGAGCCTACTCACCTTTTGTTCCTTTCTTCCCTCCCATGGTTGTTTTCTCTGTAGCTTAGCTTTCTCATGGGTAAATGAGAGGTGAAATTGTAGGTAACGTACGAAATGTATAGAAGAGTAAGTGAGCATTTGTAATATTCTAAGAACAGCGCATGGAGCTCATTAGGAACTAAAAGCTGTTATGTATTACCTCTACTAGGGACTCTGCTTCCTCCTCTTTCTAGTCTTTCTCAATATACAATCTCACTTCACAATTGTGACTAGAAAACAATAGAAATCCTTTGCCCACCAAGCTTTCCAATAGGCAGAGAAATTCTGTGTATTCTGGGGGGCGGGCAGACTCTCTGTTATTTAGCAATCTTCCGATCTATCTTCCTTTTCATAGAATATTTAAGAACTAAGAATAATTAGGAGCAAGACTACAAATACATATTTAAAAACTGTGCTGTGTAGGCATCCAAAATTGAAGTGTATATCCCAATCTCACCTGCATCTACAGGGAATTTTTAAAGCCTTCCTAAGGCTTTAAAATCTATAACATAGGCCACACAAGGAAGCAAAAAGTGGCCCATTTCTTAATAACTCATGCTATTGTTGTAGACCTGTCCATGTATGCCTCACATCTGGAATCTGAGAATAAGGCCATCCTCACAGCTCATACTCAGAGAGTGCCCAAGTTTAATAAGAGAGCGTCTTCTGTGGCTGTTACCGAAATTTGGCTTGGTTCCTATGAAGGAGCATGGGGAAGACCAAGCACAAAACCTATTGGCCAAACTTCAGGAGACTCATGGGCTATAGTGTGTGCATGTGTGTGTGTATGTGCCTGTGTTGTGTATGCGTGTGAGCATGTGTGTGTGTGTGTTTTCAAGGGGCCTTCTGTATGCACATGTCAGACAACCACAGATAGAAAGTTTGAAAAAAAAAAACTATACTGAGCATGTGCAGACTTTACTTCATGTCACTGTCTCTACCCCAGTGTCACAGCCGTCTGCAGAGCCCACGTGTGGTACTACGTATCACCAGGTACCTAAGGGAGGTGGCCACAGATCACATGCAAAGATTAAACCATTCTCTGTAGAGGCTTGAGCACTCCTGGATTTGGGTGTTTGTGTGGGTTCCAGAACCATCTCTGGAGGATACTGATGGATGACTGTATATTTGCAAATTATGGGTGCCCATGGATTTCCTAGTGAGAAGTTTCTTTTGAGCATTGTCATAGAGACGAACATCTGGAAGCTATTGGTATGGGTTCCACGCACTGTCCTAGGAAGTTATAAATGTTCATTTACCTGTTGTTCTGAAACACTCGGTGGATTAACCACTCCTTCGCCTCCAGTGCACCCGTGAGAAGGATGAGCTACAGAGAGAGCAAGCAATTTACCAAAAGGTCCTTGGCTAACAGCCAAGGTCAAACCATGGCACAAGCACCTATCACACTGCCCAGCAGGGCGCTGGTGACACAGCCACCCAGCCAGCTTTACTATTGCCTGTGTTCTTACATCTTAAAAATTACTAGTAAGTGTTCCCTCTGCGAAAATGTCTCTTACCCATTAGTCACTGTGATGGTGAACATGAATTGTCAGCTCATTGGGATCTAGATGGCTCAGGAGACAAACCTCTGGGGAGGTCTGTGACAGAGTTTCAGGACTGGGTTAGCTGAGATGGGAAGACCCACCCTGCTAATGATGGAAGCTCCCATTCCCTGGGCTGGGGTACCTGACTGAGAACAAGGGGAAAAGCAAGCTAACCACCACCTTCCTCTCTCTGCTCCTGGACTACTGTTGTAATGCAACCAGCTGCCTCCTGCCTCCAGGACCCTGACTTCTCCACTATCGTGGACTCTACTTGCAAACTGTGAGCCAAAACAACTCTTCCCGCAAGGTGCTTTCATAGGGCATTTTGTCACAGCAGTGAAAAGAGCGATGAATAGAGTAACTATGTCTGAAGCTCTGTCTGTAGTGAGGTTCTGTGATTGTTTTGTGCCTGTCCTCCTCTCCCCTCTCTTAGGTATTCAGTTCCCTGATATTTCAATCATCTGTATAACTCACGGAGGTACCTAGCACAGTGCCACACTTAGAGGCAAAAGTAATCTTCTGTGTGCAAGAAATCACATTCAGTTTGCCTGTTAAAAGAAGTGTGTCTTCGAGCATCTTAGATATGCAATGTTGGTGACTATCATATAAATCAGTGTTGCTGGAGGGCTTCTCTCCAGGTTCCCCAAGCCCCGCAGTCCCACAATCCACTTATAAAATAATCACTCAGACGCTTATATCACTTATAAACTGTATGGCCGTGGCAGGCTTCTTGCTAACTGTTCTTTTATCTTAAATTAACCCATTTCTATAAATCTATACCTTGCCACGTGGCTGGTGGCTTACCGGCGTCTCTACATGCTCTTCTCCTGGCGGTGGCTGCAGTGTCTCCCCTCCTTCTTCCTGTTTCCCCAATTCTCCTCTCTCTTTGTCCCGCCTATACTTCCTGCCTGGTCACTGGCCATCAGTGTTTATTTATATAGAGTGATATCCACAGCACTTCCCCTTTCTTCTTTTTTTAAAAAGGAAGGTTTTAACTTTAACATGGTAAAATTACATATAACAAAACAATTACTGAGCAAGAATTATAGTTACAATATTAAAGAAGATGTCCTATCTATCTTATATTTGTGAGTTTAAGGTTTTATATCTAACTTATCTTTTATCATAACTGAGGAAATTACGACTATCTAGTCTTCAACCACATCAAAGACCTGAGAAGGAACATAATGGTACCTGAGAAATGGTAGATGGATGCAAGCAACTTTCGGGATTCTTGCAAAAGTAGACCAAGACAGCTGGCAGCCTGGACAGTCACCTAATGTTTTTCAGCATTGTTGGTGCATTCAAATTGGCTACAGGCCTAGAGTATCTGACAGACCATTTTTAGAAGCAGGAATTTTAAGAGACCATCTTACCCTGTCTTGGCAGAGTACAGTGGTCGCTTTTCTTGTGTCCCGCTTGTCCAGAAAGGACAGCATTGCATTTGTACTGTCAGCCATCAAGGCAAGGGCAGTTCTTTGCCCAGTAGGCCATTTTGTGCCAAAAAGACAAACTTCCAAATGGAAATGTCTTAGAAGCCCAACATTCTCTCGGGATCAAATTGGTGCAGCCAGGAGCAATTATGTCTCACGTCAACAGAATTCTAAGTTATTTAAATGCCATATTCTCCAGGTCTATGAAGTGTTTGAAGATTACCTATCTATCTGAAATATATCTATGTATACCTAGAAGACTTAACTAACATGGCTACAGATATGATTATCATAGATGACTAATTATTAATCTATTTTTTAATTATCCATTACAATTTAAAATGAGTTATATAAACATAATACCTCAAACAAGAATAGAAATATATATATATATACATATATATACAGTATAACAAAATTAACTCCAAGTTTGTATCAATGAACTAAAATTTATACCAATGTAAAACATTTTAAACATAAACTAAAATCTATACCAATGTAAAACATTTTAAACAAGTTGTTCTTTAAAAGTAGGTTCATTAATCTACCCTTTTATCTTATCATCTCCATATCCTCCTATATATCATATCCCCTTTTCTTTTTTAGAAAGAGATCACATTTATAATCAACCTGTTTTAAATAAAAATATTGGTTTTTCTCTGTCCCACACCAGAGGGCTCTTCTGATTTGGGACACAAGAATCCCTCAACCATTTTTTTTTTTTTAAAGCAATATGTCTGGGTTTAGAGGGGGAGTGAGCCAATTCCACCTCTAAAGCCAGCTTGGTATATTTGGGAATTTGGGCGTAGCATCTCTTACTACTTCCTGCTGGAGGGGGGCGCTGTATCTTATGGGGACGCAAAGAAAATTTTAGACCTATGGGGTAGTCCGTGAGGCTGTATTGTGTGAACCAGTTGCCTTGAAACCGATCTGGATGTTGGATCATCTGGGCCATGGTGTCATCGGAGTCCTTTCAGGGGGTCTTGGCTGGTGAAACCTGATGTATCTTAATCTGGAACAAGTCCACAGCCTCTGGCTTTCTGTGGAAACAAAAGCAGAACCTCTTTTCCAAAGTAACATATCCTTATATCCAAATTTTGAAGTCAAGGTACCTTTAAAATATACATTTTGGCATAACTCAACAGCTTTTGTAATCAAATGTTTTTCTTTAGTTATGAATATCAAAGAGAACATAATCCAGATTCTCTGTGTGGTAGCCATCTTTATGTGGCTTATGTTTTATATTACCTTGAGCCTTGAGCCTATTGCTTTAAACTGTACCATTGTAAGCCCGAAACGGCGCTGTGGCTGCTGGCTCCGCCCACTTCAGCTTCCCAACATGGCAGTGGTACGTTTTCTGCCAGCTCTGGGAGTCATCAAGTCTCAGAAATAGTGGGTCTAAGCTTTTATCAAAGCAGCGTGTAGCCCAGAAACCTCTTTTTTTTTTTTTTTTAAATAATAGTAAAGACTAAATCTACCACACAGCTTAATTTGCCGCTGGCAGATGCCTCATTTCCGCCATACTGCCGGTCAAACGCACCCGCCAGGAACCCGCCAGTGTCCAAACCTGCGGTTTGCCGCATCTAGCTGCCCGTATGAGACAAGAAGCAGGAGCCTGGTTTTGGCTCTGTTTAGAATTGGTTATTAAATATTCTCAGGTTTAAGGTGGAAACTCGAGCCGTTGGGCGCCATTTGTTGCTGGAGGGCTTCTCTCCAGGTTCCCCAAGCCCCGCAGTCCCACAATCCACTTATAAAATAATCACTCAGACGCTTATATCACTTATAAACTGTATGGCCGTGGCAGGCTTCTTGCTAACTGTTCTTTTATCTTAAATTAACCCATTTCTATAAATCTATACCTTGCCACGTGGCTGGTGGCTTACCGGCGTCTCTACATGCTCTTCTCCTGGCGGTGGCTGCAGTGTCTCCCCTCCTTCTTCCTGTTTCCCCAATTCTCCTCTCTCTTTGTCCCGCCTATACTTCCTGCCTGGTCACTGGCCATCAGTGTTTATTTATATAGAGTGATATCCACAGCAAATCAGTCTCAGCCATGTCCTGGACAGGAACCAGTTTTTCAGATGGTTTAGAGTCATCCCAGATGGACTGAGGATGCTGCAGAGGTGCTGCTGGGATACAGGACAGGCTCTGAGGATGCTGCAGAGGTGCTGCTGGGATACAGGACAGGCTCTGAGGATGCTGCAGAGGTGCTGCTGGGGTACAGGACAAGCTAGGCTTGCTATAGAAAGAGATGGGACAGGCTTAAAGAAGAGTTTCATAGGCTCTGTCACTCCCAGAGGTGACACTGGGGACACCTACCTACAGCCAAGCTCTGCCCCTTCAATTCTAAGTACTAGTTTATCCAAATACTACCGCATTTTGCCCTGGTGTTGAAGCGCATGGAGATTACAATGTGTGTCTTCTGTCAGACAATGGCGCCTAAGCCCTTCTAGTTCTCTGGTTGTATCTCCTGCTCTCCCAGCTTCCAGCTCACATGGCTTCAGCCCAATCCCCTGCTCCAGCACCAGCAATCACTGTTTCTTGGTGCTCCTTCTTCTGCCTGTCTGACAACCTTTCCTTATTTTATGTGAAGCCTTTCCAAAATACTCAAAACTATAGACACAGGGACCCACAGCCAGACATTATGCAGAGAGTGGGAGACCTTGGAACACTCCTAAACTCGATGTCTACATCAAAACTCTCCCCTCGGAGCTCAGGGAGCCCCACCCCCACCCCGGGAGCCAGAAAGAGTGTAAAGAGCCAGAGTGATGAAGGACACCAAGAAAACTAGCCTTCTCAATCAACATCAGCCAGGCTCCTATGAACTCACCGAGACTGAGGCAGCATGCACACAGGATGCACAGGGTGCACAGGCCTGCCCCGGTCCTCAGCACATAGATTATGGCTTCCAGTCTGGTGTTTCTACGGGACTCCTGAGCGTGAGGGTGAGTGGGTCTCTGATTCTTGTGTCTTCTCTTGGCCTCTTGCCCCTCTGTTGCCTTGTCTGTCCAACTGTGATGCAGTAGGTTTTTGTTTTTGTTTTTTATCTAATTACATTTTATTTTGTTATATTTTTAAAAAATAAAAATAAATAAATAAATTACAGATGCTTCCACCCACGACCCGGCCCGACTCACCTTTCTTCCCCTCCTCTCTCTTGCCTCTCCCTGAGACACTACATCTGTCATATAAACTTGTTTCACTGTCTTTCTCTCTTCCCTGAGATGTGTGTTCCAGAAGGCCAGCAAGTTTACTGCTTATTCACGGCTGAATTTCCTATGCCTAGGAAAGTGCCTGGAAAATGGCAGGCACCCTAACTATTTTTGTGATGGAATGAAATTTCCCTCAGCTTTTCATCACCAACAGTACAGAAGTATTAGGTATACCACACCCACACATTCATGTGTGTACTTTGGGTGCCATATTGAGCATATTAAAAAAAAAAAGCATGCCAAGTTTTAGACATTTTTTCCTCAAATCAAGATAATACATCCTGGGTAATATATTTACCATCTGTATCACTGGCCTGTTCCTTTTAATGTTTACACTAGTGCAAACATATCCTGGATGTTATCATGTCTCATTTCGGAAGAAATACATAAAAGCAGGAACCTAATACAGGAAGCGTGGGGGCTGCTGGATTCCGCCCAGCCTGCACCAGGCCTCTGCCTTGGCACCCATCTGCTGCCTTACAGCTTTGCCGTCGTCACCACCTGACTCTCGGGCTTACCCACAGGTCCCCCTTATCTACTCCCCACCTAGTCTTCCTTTCCAAGGTCGGTGTGAGCAAAGCCAGGCAGGGCTGTCCCCAAGACTCCAAACAAAGCCACTCCCGTGTTACCATGGAAACAATCACTCCTCAGACAGAACTCTTCATGCCATCTTTCTGCTTCCTCCCTCGAAGGGAATAAATACTTAGACAACCACATCTGGAGTTTCATTGACACAAATCAATCCCAGCCTGACTATTTCCTGACTACAGGAAACTGCTTTTATCATCTGCTCAGACTGACAGTTCCAGAGACCATTCAAAACTGTCAATGGACGACTCAGAGCATTTGCCTGCCAGGAGAGACAGTGGCCTGAATACAAACCCCAACACTGTTCCCTCACCACCCCCAACTCCCAACCTGTCCAAGACAAGGGCAAGTGAATTTAGCATGATTTTGATGACAGTGAAGACATTAGAATTAGCTTCATCTCTACTGAAATGAAGGAGCCTGGAAAATACCACCAAGTAGCCAAGAAATGTGTACTTTGTAGAAACCTGGTAAATGCAATAAAAATATAGTAAGATACATTCTTATAATAAAACAGTAAAATTCTCAGTCTGTCCTTGGTGCAGGTATAGAAATGGCACTTCCACACCCTTCTTAATGTGGAATCTGCTAAAGAAACTGGCATATGAATGACTATGGGCCAGAGACACTGTTCCGGTATCTGCTTAGTGCTAGCTCAAAGGCTTTCTAGAGGGCTGCAATGTGGTTCAGTGGTAGAGCTCTTGTTTTGAGTGCAAGGGGTACTGGGTTCAATCCCCACTACCAAGAAATAAATAAAAACAAAAATAAAACCCACAAAGGCTCTTTAGAAACCTGTCTACAACCCAGCATACTAGACTCCAATAGAAACATAATCCTCCAAATGAGCTCACAGACAAAAAACTTAGAGTGCTACATGAAATATATCTTCCATGGAAAGTAAAAAAGCAAAGAAAATGGGCTTCTTCAGCACCAGTAACTCAGGGATGCTTAAATTTATGAAGGAAATGTTTATAAGAAAAGACACACTGTAAAAAGGTTAAAAGATAGGCAGGCAGATTGAGAAGGATGCCAATAAAATGTCTAGAAATGAAAACTGAAATTTTAAATATGTTGAGAGTAAGCAAGCCCAGGTATCGGGGGCGGGAAGTGGAAAATGATCCTGAGACACCGGGAGGGTCTTTTGCATTTATGAAAGGGAAACCTGGGATATCAGAAGGACAGCACCCTGCCCAGATGCTAACAATGGTGAGGTACAAGAGTTCGCTCCGGAGTTCCTAGGGCAGTGTGCTCACAGAGACCAGCCTGGAAGGCTCCTTAGACAGTCCCTTTGTAACAAGGCACCCCACATACTGAGTGCACAGGCATCCTTTCCAGACCAGCTGCCAAGACACGGGGTCTAGCAGAGATGCTGAGGGCAAAGATGGTCGGGGAGACTCATTAGGTCACAGTAGCTGTGGGAAACACCATCTTTTTTCTCTTCCTTTAGCATTAAGACTGAGTTCATGCACGATCCAGGAACTACTCTCTTGTACTTCCTGTGTCAAGACAGACAGAGCAATGTACTTTTCTGTCCATGTTGCTGCTGCTGAACTGAGGTTGGAAAGGATTATGAAACACCTTATACTCAGCCAGCACCCAGAATGTTGGCAGACATTGCCCCTGTGGGTACCACTTTCATAGTGGTAACTTCCTCTTCCCGAGATTAATAAATCTTTGTGACATTATTGCCTAACCTGAAATGTTCCTCCACGGCGCCTGGCAAAAGGGAAGCAGCTACACAATCAGAGCCCCAAATGGTATGCACAGCCCTAGAGGAAGAAGGTGATGTTTCCAAGTAACAAGATGTGAGAGGTTGTGCTATTGTTCTTGTATAAAATGCACTGAGGATTCATTTTTAAGTTTACTCTTTCTTGGATCACACATGCCTGAGTAAATATTAACTGACTTTAGACATGGCTACCAGTTTGTTCTAGCTCAGAACATGTAGTCAGTCAACAAAGAACAGCCAAAATGCAGTCTTGCCAAAATGCAGCAGCATGTACTGTTCAAACAGGCTAAGAAAGGTAATTTCACTTTACTTCTAATAATAATTTTATGGATGAAGAAATTCTCTCTTGAAATTTATACCTTGGTTTAGAAATCTTTTCATCCACTGATCTGCATATGTTATACATTAAGGACCTGACTTTGGAATAGATTCTGAGGAAATAAAGGAAATGTGGTAGATATATATACAATGGAATTTTATATAGCCATAAGGAAAAATGAAATCATAACTTACAGGTAAATGGATGCAACTGGAAGTCATTACATTAAGCAAACTAAGGCAGACTCAGGAAAAAGAATACAATGTGTTTTTCTTACAGGCAGAACCTAAATTTAAAACTATGTATATATGCACATATGTGAACGCACATGCACATATGCACAGGTGTGTTTTCTTACACATGTATGTTTGCTGGTCATGGAATTAGGTAATCATGAGAGGTAAAGATGAGACTTTTTTTTTTTTTTTTTTTTTTTGGTTTTTCGAGACAGGGTTCCTCTGTGTAGCTTTGTGCCTTTCCTGAAACTCACTCTGTAGACCAGGCTGGCCTCGAACTCACAGAGATCCACCTGGCTCTGCCTCCCGAGTGCTGGGATTAAAGGCGAGCTCCGCCGCCGCCACCACCACCACCACCACCACCACCACCACCCCACAAAGATGAGATCTTAAAGGAAGTAGGAAATAGAGAAAGGATTGAAGTACGTGTAACAGGGAGGTAGAAAAAAAAATCTGTGTATTTGTTTAGAATATTAAAATAAAAATTTCTATGAATAGTTTGCTGATTAAAAATAGCAAAAATCATTTTAGTGCTCATTCTTGTATTTTTAAAAGAGTGCAATGATTTCATATGAAAAAATTTTATAGAAAAATCTATATTTTGTGCCATGGAAGTAATCAATCATATTGGTAGTCTTATAAAACTACCAAATTCATCAAATTGCTTAGCATTTACAGTAATTGGTTAGAATTACTTGCCTTTCATCTGGCAACATGACATAAGATGGGAACAATGGAAAACTGACTTAACTGTAATGAAGAGCCACTTCTAAAATGATATCCTAAATGTCCCCTGATTGGAACTCCTTTTCCTCCATCATGCAGAGTCCAGAGGACAAGAGTAATAAACAAATGGGAACTTTTCCCGTCCAGTGAACAGAGGAAAGCTTCATCTCGAAATGATGACGAGGTCTTAAAGAAAGTCAATGTGACAAGTTCTGTTTGCTTTCTGGGCTGGCCAACTACTGAGGGCTGAGAGTAAGGCTAAGTGACTCATTTGGAAAACACAGGCAAACAGAAGCATGCTGAGAAACACAGTACGTGTTATTCTCTCATTGGTATTCAATGGATAAAATACAAAACCTGGACAGTGAAAGAGTTCTGAAAAGATCAACTTGTGAAAAAGGGAGTATATTTTTTTAAAGTAATTTAACCAATACCTATTATCCATTGGTCAACCTTGCAATTTTTTTTGTTGTTGTTGTTATCATTATCAATTTAATCCAAAAGTTATCCCAACTCAATTTTCTTAAGCCAGTTCTTTCCCTTGCAGAATCAGTTACTTAGAAGATAAACACACTCCATGGAAACAAATTTAGAATCCTGGGCTGCTAAAAAGTTAGCTTGATCTTCTAAGAAATATTATGCACACACACAAAATGAGGTCTTGAAGTTACTTCTACCTTTTGACAGACAACAAAAATACCTCCATGCATGGCACAGTGATACACCCCTGTAAAAACTTGGGAAGCAGAAGCAGGAGGGTAAGTAATTCAAGGTCAGCCTGTGCTACATGGCAAGTTTGAAGCTAGCATGGGCTACATAAGACACTGTCTCAAAAAGAAGAAAAAAAAAACTTCAAGCTACAAATATATTACATAACATGTTATATTGTGCATTATATTTGCCCAGAGAGCATTGATATATGATGTACCTGTTATTTCCATACTGTGTTGGTATTTGTTTGCTATTATCTGATAAAACATGGTATTTTACTATGCAGGGGCTAGAGAATAGTACAGAAAACTTCAGTCATGACCACAAAACAATCAGGTGACACCGGATAGGAAAATTGTGACACCTTTTAAAGGATTGAGGTGAATGGATGGATAGATGGATGGATGAATGGGGAAGATAGATAGGTGGGAAATCTCATAAAACTGAAGCCAAAGCAGCCACATCACAGGCAGTGCTGGGCTTTCCAAAGTCACTGCCAGGCATAAAGGAAGGAGTGACAGCCCCTGATGGCCGCTCTGCTTGCTCAGGGCTCCACCCTAAGGAGTGTATTTGTCTGCTAACAATGTCAACTTCAGAGTCAGACTCCAACAGCTAAGGACACGTTACCTTAACGTGTATGAAACTGACTTTCATATGCAGCCAAGGACGTTAATAGACCCAGATGTAAAACAGCACTCTGGTGGGAATTCCAAGCATCTGCTGAGATGCCTTCAAATTCTAAAAGATGCTACCGGTCTCTTTTATAAGTGCTCAGCTTCGAAAGATTCAGGTTCATAGGGAAATCACATAATGATCCTGGGCGCTCACACATTTTAAACTACTTTTAATTCCTCCTTCCTTTCAAAGGGAATCTCCACCAGGATGAAAAGGATTCAAGGCATTCATCTTTATTTGGGGAAAACAGAGTTGGAAAGCAGTAAGAACAGGCTTCCTTTCAGTTCAGGACAAGGAGGAAAAGTTCTGGATAGCTAAGAATAAATATTAGGTCATTCTATAAATCAAGAGGAGAAAGCTGTCAAACTCTAACGTTGTGACATCCCTGAGAACTTCAGCCTGAGAGCAGGAGTTGCTATCTCGGGAAGACGGACACCACAGAGATCCTGGACTGGATTCAGAATGGAAGCAAACCCAGGTCATGACTGCTAAACCATCCTTCCACAAAAACAGGGGCAGTCCTCCTAGCAAGGCTACAGATTTCAGGCCAGCAAGGTGTGCTCAGCAGGTAAATGTGCTTGTCACCAAGTCTAAAAGCCTGAGTTTGACCCCTGGGACACACGTGGTGGAAAAAGAACTGATCTCACAAGCTGTCCTCTGGCCTCCACAGCCATGCCACGGTACATGCTTACACACACACACACACACACACACACACACACACACACACACACACACACGCACACACGCACAAACACACACGCACACGTATAAACGTTTAGGTTTACATATTTTATTTATTGTTGAAATCATGGTATGTTTTTAGAATGAAAGGCAATGTTCTTGGTGAATATAGCCCAAGAGCAGGCTTAACCTGAGGCCGTCCTCAGCAGTCTGGACAGCACATTACCTTCTTCGTGACTTCCAGTAATACACTGCTACACATGATTTGGTCTTCCATTATTTCAACCCACGCAGCAGGCATAGATTTGGACTTAAGACAACTGATTTTTACCTAGCCAAGTATATTCTCATGTGTCTGGCTGTGGGTTACTCACCCCTGCATCTCGCTGGTCACTGCCTTGTGACTCTCAGGTCCTTTGAAGCTTGGACTTGGAAGCATAGCACATTCTGTGGTCTTCCTATCTCATTTCTATATTTGTACTCTGGAAACACCTCCTTTTCTCTACCTCTCATGTGAATGGTTACTGCCACAGTTTGATGCTGGGCCTTCTGTTCCACATTCTGCCACAAGAAAAACATCTGGTGGTGTGACATTACTGACTGTCGTTATGGTCCCAAATCATAACAGTGCATCGGGTTTATCATCAGCAGTGACAGGGAACTGTGGGTCCCCTCTCCAGTTGTTAACTTTGCCTCTGGCCTACTTGTGACTAGTTATCTGATCAGCTTTTTTTAAAAAAAAAAAAAATTATAAAGCTGGGCGGTGGTGGCGCACGCCTTTAATCCCAGCACTCGGGAGGCAGAGGCAGGTGGATCTCTGTGAGTTTGAGGCCTGGGCTACCAAGTGAGTTCCAGGAAAAGGCGCAAAGCTACACAGAGAAAACCTGTCTCAAAAAACCAAAAAAAAAAAAAAAAAAAGAAAAAGAAAATTATAAAGTCTAGTGAAGTTGTGACTGTGGCAAAATATTATGTGTTGAACATTTAAGACTTGAGATAGTCTCAATCAAAAATAACAGGGTCTGCAAAGACGGCTCTTGGATTCAGAGCTCTTGCTGCTTTTCCAGAGGAACTGAGTTCAGTTCCCAGCACCCACATCAGACAGCCCATCACTGGCTGTATCTCCAGTTCCAGGAGATCCAATACCCTCTTCTGGCCTCTGAGAACACCCACACATGCATACAAATAAACAACAATAACAATAATAGTAGTAATAATAATAATCATTTTTAAATAAGTATGATTCTTAAATCCTGGAGCTGACAATTTGAAACCATAATACATGGAAGCGAGTTATACATCATTTATTAATGATTAATATATTGATTATTTACT
Source organism: Peromyscus leucopus (assembly GCF_004664715.2). Taxonomy (NCBI): domain Eukaryota; kingdom Metazoa; phylum Chordata; class Mammalia; order Rodentia; family Cricetidae; genus Peromyscus; species Peromyscus leucopus. The sequence goes on from NC_051075.1 coordinate 5,316,111, forward strand.
ATATGCTAATGACTTTGTTTCTTTTTGTAAATATGTCTTTATTTCATTTTATTTGTATGGATGTTTTTCTTTTGTGTATGCCTGTGGCCCACATGTGTACCTGGTACCCATGGGGCTGGAAAAGGACATTGGATCTCCTGGAACTGGAGTTGTTGTGGAGCCGCCGTGTGCAGCAAATGCTGTTAAAGTCTGAGCCATGCATGTGGCACTGTTGTGTGATATTTTGTTTGTGTTCTGACAAATAAAGCTTGCCTGGAGATCAGAGGGCTGAGTTAGCCACTAGTTAGCCATAGAGGTCAGGCAGTGGTGGCTCACACCTTTAATCCCGGCACTCAGGAGGTGGAGACAGGAAGTGATAAGGCAGGGAGGGCAGAGACAGGATCTCAGTCCCTTTCAGTCTGAGGATCCGGAGAGGTAAGGAGTCACTGGTGGCTGTTCCTCCGCTTCTCTGATCTCTCAGGTTATCACCCAATATTTGACTGCTGGTCTTTATTAATAAGACTAATTAGATTCACGCTTCAAGGCACCAACTTTATCTCTTTACAACCTTCTCCATATCCTATAAAGTATGACCTGCCAGCTCATTTCACAAACTGAATGGCCAAAGCACAGAGAACTACTCATGACCCCAGGTTAGTAAGGTGTGCAGTGCCGTACAGCTAGGTTTGAACTCAAATCCATCTGAACTGACAGCTTGCTCTTTAACCACCACACACTTCCTTGTGAAGGCAAAGTCTGAACAATATAATAATATGAACATTTTCGCATACTATTACACATTAATAACATGGTAAAAGGTCTCACTCGGGCAAACAGCTGTAAGACATCTTACTAACCTATTCTGTCTGAGCTGTGCAGATGGACTATCTCCGGCTAGACTCCTCCAGTAAATATCCCATGAATACATTATACAAACTTTCATCACTGTTTCATATAAAAATCTTGATTTTGACCACTAATTCAAGCATTCTAGTAGACAGCTTTACCTCCTCTGAAAAGTAATTCCTTTAGTCTGCACCACTTTCCGGGTCCTTCTTCTTGCTAGTCTGATGTGGATGGTTAATTCTTAGAGTGGTTCTATCCTTTTTCTTCAATCAGATTATTTATTAATAACCTAAGGCAGGGGCAGCATCCTGAGCTTCCATTTGCTCCCCCCAGGGCATGTTGGATCACCCTGAATTTCCGTTATCTATGCCCCTTCCAGTCTAACTCAACAACAGACCTGGCTTCTCCACCTGGATATATATATATATATATATATATATATATATATATATATATATATTTGTTTTTGTTTTTGTTTTTCGAGACAGGGTTTCTCGCCTGGCTCTGCCTCCCGAGTGCTGGGATTAAAGGCGTGCGCCACCACCGCCCGGCCTATCCACCTGGATATTTTAATGCCTGACATAGTACTGGCTGCTTAGCACTGTTGGCTATTTGATGAAGAATGAAAACATAGGCTCGGTTAATGAGTCAGTAGATAAAGCATTTCTCACACAAGCCTAACAACCTGAGCTTATAGGGCCTGCACAAAAGCTGATGTCATCCAACAGGTGCCTACCATCCCAGGGCATCTCAAACCACAATGGGGTGGAGGCAGGAGGATCTCAGTACACTCACGGCCAGGCTCATTCAGCATTAACAAGACAGATCTTATCTCAAATAAAATAGAAGGTGAGGAGGCCTCTACACAAACCATGACACACACACAATAAATAAATGATAAATAATAAATGAAACAATATACTAGACACTCAATAATTGCTAGTTATTATGTGTCTTCAGATTTTATGCAAAATAGGAAGTAGCCTACTTGCAGGTGAGCTGACCTTCCCGCTTACCAGCTGCAGCCCTCGGGAAAGTGGTCCCTCACCTGGGCAGCACAGTAGAGCTGACCCTACTGACTGAGGGGTGGGTGAACTGGCTCCTAGGATGTAAGCATGGGAGATCTGGCCCTGCCTCTCACATAACGTCTGGTGGTGTTGATGGGGAAAAGATGTCCTCTCCCCCCTGCCATGTCATGCCCCTCACTACCTGTGGCAGGTGAGAGCTGGCCCTGAGGTCATAAGAGTGGGAGAGCTGTCCCTGTCCCTCACCAGCTGCAGCACTTGGGAGAGTGGCCACTGCACCTGGCCCGGGCCACACAGTAGAGCTGGTCCTGATGGTGTGGGTGTGGGAGAGCCCACTGAGGGTGTGGAGGCAGGAGAACTGCCCCATCCCTTGCTCATTGCTACAGGGGGTGAACTATCCAGGGCAATGCTGGAGAGCTCACCCTGGGGGTGTAGACAGCAGGGAGCTGGTGGGCTGACCAACCCTGCAGCTACCCTGGTCCAGAACCAGGGTTATGACTTGGCCCACCCCAACATCAACCCCATCTATGATGTGCAGGAGCACGTGAAGGGGCCAGTTCAGGATACCCAAAGCTGCAGGATCTCCATGACACAGGGCGACAACAGGACATTCAAGAGTAGTTCCAGTGAGGGCCCAGCACCAATAGTGTAGCGAAACCAGGAGCCTTGAACCAGACCCAAGATTCTTTGCAATGAACACTTGCCAGTAAAGATGCATGGACAAAAATGTTTACTGTGACTCACTGTGTCACACTACAGCTTCCATGATGAGATTGATTTTTCCTTTTTTTTCTTCTCTTAAATTTTGTTTTATTTTATTTGGGGGGGGGCATTGCAAGGGCAGAGGAAGGATACTTAGGGATAGGGAAAAATGAATGGGATCGAGATGCATGATGTGGCCCAAAGAATAAATAAAAAGAAAGTTAAAAAAAATAAAGTTCTGTCTTGAAAAAAGAAAGATATGGTTGTGTAAGTCTTTAAAATGACAGTGCAAACATTTGAAACATAAACATCTTCATTATGACAGCTCTAAGGATCATTGTTTTGAAGCTTAGTTCTGTTGATCCAATATTTATTTGGAATTATCGAGTCCTACTCATAGAAATCCCGATATAATTCAGATTTTTATCAAAACTCTATACCTAGCAATAGCATACTTTTACAACATTAAGCTATCGCAAAGGACGGCCACACAACACCACAACCCTCACCTGCCCATCTCAAAGCTGCTGTAGACATTTGCTTCACTTCGGGATTGAAGCACCAGGGATGCCACAATGTATGCAGAAATATATGCAGGATGTTAGAATAGTCTCTTCCTCCTTGCTGTACCATCAGCGTCATGGCAGATATCAGATCTTTACTAGCATGAGCTTAGGCACTGTTATATAATTATAATGAGTTATAGCAAATCAGAGATGTTTTTAGTTATCAAGAGATATGGCTGAGATGTGTCTCAAAAGAATCCATGTATTGAAATCCTCAGCACCTCCAAATGTGACTGTACATAGAGAGGGGTTTTAAAGAGTAATTGAACTAAGGTCTGACTGTGTAGTTCTTCAGTGGAACACTTGCTAAACATGCGCAAGGCTCTGAGTTTGAACTGCAGTTAGTAAATAAAGCAAAAGCAATTGAGTTGAAACAGGTCGCCAGACTGAGTTCTAACCTAATCTGACTGTTCTTCTCCTAGGAAAGAAAATTAGGTCACAGATGGGTAGAGAGAGAAGACCAGGTCCCAGCACATGAAGACTTAGTCTACAGGCGAAAGACAGATGTCTTAGAAGACCCTGACCTGCTGACACACTGATGGTGACATGGACCTTGACCCTGCTGACACACTCATGGTGACATGGACCCTGACCCTGCTGACACACTCATGGTGACAGAGATCCTGACCCTGCTGACACACTCATGGTAGACACTGAAGTTGTGTGTGTCACTCAGATTGGTTGTGCATCACCTCATTACAGATATAGAAACTGCAGTTTCAGAGGTGTTAAATGCCATCTCTGATATCAACGTCCAGTGAGCAGAGGCAGGAGGCTGACTGAAATGTTGACCCTCCATCCCATCCATTTCCCAATTTCCATGATGAAGGACTAAAAAACCCCGGCTTTGCTCCAAGCCGTGTCCTCAACTCATCACGAGGCCTTCAGAAAGTCACTGTTCATCGGTTTGTTTGGTGTCTTCATTGTAAAATCTGTAAAATGAGGTTTGAATTAACTAAGGCTAAATAGTAAGAGCCTGTGTGAGAGCAACTCTACTCTCAAAACTTGAGCTCAAATCATTAAATCAAACTTTAAAAAATGCTCTCTGTAGACTGTTCTAGAAGCAAAAGCAAACGCAATTATTTTGAGCATCACTAGCCCACAGAATCTAAGCCTCTGCTGAAAGAAATGTATACATGCTAAAATATTTTTAGATATGGTAAAGTTAATTCATATTAAAAGTTCCTTTCCAGGCCTTTCATCCCACAGGTTTTTTCCTGTTGAATAGTCCTGTGTTCTGAGATTTTTAAGAATTGCATATGGATTTGTGAGCAAAACACAGAACTGAATTTTTCTAAGAGAAAACTTGAGTTCCAGTTTTAAATTTCTCAGTAATTAGATGATCAAGTAGGGGGTGGATTCCAGACATTTGTATGAAAAGTGAGGTAAGTGGCTTCCTGTTTGTCTGCCTGACAGGAAAGTTTACTACTAAATAAAAAGTATCTCTGGAGTATCTTTAAATTCTTTTGAGGAAACTTGCTGTACATACACACACACACACACACACACACACACACACACACACACACACACACATCAGCAGGCCAATTATTAGCTCACAGTGTTAACCTATCCTTCTTCTCTTCAATAACCTCTCCAAGTTTGAACTAGTCCATGGGTAGATGACTTGTGTTTCTCACACCTGTAGCTAAAGCATGCTTTTTTAAAGAGAGGAAGTATATTGTGGAAAATCATGGGTATCGTAATCGAGCAGGGCCAGTTATTTGATTATAAGAAGGGTTAGAATTGTGAATCATCACTTTTTTTTTTAAGCTAAATAAATGCAATCTTCCCAGGAGGGAGGAAATGAATATCTATAAACCACAACTTCCATCCAATCACATACAGACAAATCAACCTTCAGCCCAATCAAACGTCTTCATTTAAAGCTTACCTGGATTTGGCACACTGCCCAGCTTTCCAAAACTACTGACAATAATACTTTCACCAAAAAAGTACACTTACAAAAAAAAAGAAGAAGAAGAAAGAAAGAAAGTAGGAAAGGAAAGGAAAAAAAGCTTTTGCTATGATTGCTTTTAAATCTGAGAACTTTGTAACTCGGAGAAGACAATTGCCTGGGAGAAGGAAAGTTTGCTTCTGAGTTAGCAGCTTGAGGAAACAGGATTAGTGGGTGGGATTGGGGTGTGCTCTGCCCATAAATAGAGGCTCAGGGCTCCGCTGGCACATTCAGAAGCTTGGACAGCAACCCGGGCAGCTCACACGAAGCAGGAGGGTGGGGAGCTCAGGTAAGTCAACTCACAATAGCCCTGCATTGCACCTGCTAGAGCTGAGCTCTGGACTGCTGCGCACAGCTGCGCACAGCTGCGGACAGTCAACCGACAAGATCAAAGCAACGTTCCCAGGCAGGACGCAGGCTCTGGAAAGAGTGTCAGCCAACCTGCAGAAGCTTGCTGGGGCCTTTCTTTGGCTAAAGTAGCGGAGTATCATGTTCCTGCCTAGGTGCAGTGTGACGCTTTCCTCCTCAGGAAACTGGAGGTTTGTGAGTGGGTGGGTGAACTCAAGAGTTTTCAAACCTGGGTTAGAGTGCAGGAAATCCTGGGTCAGCCCCCGCTCCTCTCCCAAAGGTCACAGGCTCCTCCACTGTGAAAATCAGCTCAGTCTGCCCCCGAAGAATATCTTATTGCAAATCAGGAAACAGTTTGCTTTATGCTTCTGCAGTTTTTAGGACTGTCAGAGAGGGGGCTTGGGCACTTTCTGAAGCACCAGCAAGAGTCACTGAAACCTCCAGCAAGGACCTTCATTAACACAAGATGGGGAGGGATGACAGTAAAATGCACCAATTCCAGAGGATCAGCGGCCTGGGGGTGGAGAGGGCCTGCAAATGATCAGTCCTGCAATAATGCCTTTGAGCATGGGTGCTGTGGGCTTTGAGGGGTTTGTGAAGATGTTTGTAGAGTAGAATGTTTGCAGACAGACTGTTCTCATCATGAAGACTCAGTACTGAATCCCAGAAAGTCACCAGAGCGGGATGTTTGTACAGCAGTATTATGTTAGCTTTCCTTGATGCATCCTGCCATAAAATGCACATATCAATAGTTCCAACCCATAATCTGTAGAGCAATAGCAAGGAGTCCCAAGAGCCATGTGTACAACAGGAATTGACAACGGACTAAATACAGAACATTGTCACCAATTTACTTTTATATTTTTGATATCTGTGAGTGATTAGACAAATAATATATTCAAATATTTGTTGATAAAGTCAAAGAAGTTAATCCATACTTCTGAACCAGCTTGTATTCTAGAAATACAATAATTCTCTCATGAGGCACCTTATCCAATTTTAAATATTAAACAGAAGTCATGACACTAAGAGAGCTGCTAGGTATTGATAGCTTATAGTATGCTTAAGTTGTTATTGCAGAATGTTAGAAGATACAAATCATGATTAGCATCCCTGCATCCTTATGAATGTAGAAATGTATAACATTATGGCACAACTTTACCTTCTGTCTGTTCTGAGCCACTGTGTGGCTGTGCACTATGACTTGGATAACAGTTGGCCAGTTTAATGTAAGCCTTCACTTGCGTTGGTAACTAAGTGACTTCTTTTTAATCATCTAATGTCTAGCAAAGGTTCCCATTCAAGCTCACAGATTATGAGGACCTTCCCTCTTCAGAGCTCTTAAACAAGGATGATCCACCCTGCTTCCTTTGTAGACTGACTTAATCCAGAACTATACCAGTACTAGAGATGAACAGTAGTTCTTTCGGCTTTCTGGGCAGCCTTAGCATTTGGCTTTACCAGATTTGAAGTCTAGAGCAGCCCATGGTATGGCCCATAGGTACTTCAGGTGACGTGAAACACGACCAACTTGGCCTTCCTTTCCACACACACACACACACACACACACACACACACACACACACACACGGGTCTTGTCATTTATAGCCCTATTCCTGATCATCTGCTACACACACACACACACACACACACACACACACGTCTTGTCATTTATAGCCCTATTCCTGATCATCTGCTACAGCTTTCCCCAGTAATTAACTGTCAAATACCAGAGCGGGAGAAAAGCGAATTTAACAAAGAAACAGCCTGGGTTTTTTCTCTCTGTCACGTACAACACCGCAAACATCTGTGCACTGGGGTGGATGCCCTCCCTGCCACACAGGCCCAGACAAGGGCAAAGAATGTCCATCTTGTGTGTCTCAGTCAATGCATAGCTAACACCATTGAGCAGATCCTCCATTAGGGAATAGGAATGAGTCTCCAGCCCTCAGGCGAAGCTCGCATGCCCTAAATGAAGTAAGAATGTGACCATGCTATTCACATCCATTCCTCAAGGGCAATGTGTCCATCTCATTGTAAGGGTAAAGATGTCTGTTTCAGGTGACTGTCTCAGGGAGGGGAGATGGAAGTCAGCACCTCTTCTCTGAACTCATGCCCTAAATCTTTCCATCTCTCTGAACTGTAGAGTCTTCATCTACATAGTGAGAAATCAGGGAAGGGGGGAAAGAGCTACCCCCAAATTACCTACCAGTACTATGCTTTTTTAGTATAACTTTTAAATGTGCATTTCCTTAGCAGCAGAGTATATACATCTACCTAGTTAGATATTTCCTTAAAATATATTTATTGTTCTATTGAAGGATAAGATACAACAAAGATTATATATATATTCATTGGTAGGGAAAGCGGAGATGGTGATGGCAGGTGGGCCATAGATGGGTAGACCCCACAGTAAGTGTTCCAGGGAAACTCCTCATCGTGTGGAAGGCAGCCTTCTGCTCCTGTCTCGCGTCTTATCTCAGTGTAACCTGGGTCCCGCAGCTCTCCACTGTGGTGATGCACTCTGGAGATTCTAATTCCTTTCTGTTTATTTCCCGTGTAGATTTGCCATGGAGAAAATCTCAATGTCAGCATTCCTGCTCCTTGTGGCCCTCTCCTATACTCTGGCCAAAGACACCACGGTCAAACCAGGAGCCAAAAAGGACCCAAAGGACTCTCGGCCCAAACTGCCCCAGACCCTCTCCAGAGGTAGAAGTCAACTCTTTGTTGGCTCCCAACTGCAACTTAATTCATAAGGACTCCCTGACTCTTGGTATTAAATGTGTACGCTGAAGATATTCAGGGATTTTTTTTTCTAGTTTTAACATAGTTAGTAAACAGGTCTCCCTGCTCTGAGACTTTTGTTCTTTTACTAAGTCCACATTATCCGGGTCTTTACCATTACTTTTCAGCAGGTTTGAGCCTGAGACTGTGATGGATTTAAAGATACCAACTCCTCTTGTTCTAGGTTGGGGCGATCAACTCATCTGGACTCAGACTTATGAAGAAGCCTTATACAAATCCAAGACTAGGTAAGGCCACTGCTTACATGGAGCTCCTTCTAGTCGCTCATGAGCGCCATCTAGTGATGCCTATCAGTTGTTCGTGGCGTCCTATTAAACACCCAATCTCCTGTCTCTCTCACAGCAACAGACCCTTGATGATCATCCATCACTTGGACGAGTGTCCACATAGTCAAGGTAATCCATTCTTCTAAATTTCTTTTAGAGGCTTCTACATGGGGTCAGGGTTTGGATACTTATCTATACATTCCTAGAACCTAGCACTCTTGAACAAGAAAGAATATTTTAAAACATTTAAAAAGAAATGTGAATGTTTCCATGTTTTGAATTAATTATTGGTGCACATTTTGAGTAAGAAATACTGGGGTTCATGCTCCTCCCAACTTTTTCCATCCGACACATCAGCGAATACCACTGGATTTCCGTTAAAACATCTCCAGTCAGTACTAGCTTCACGGACATGCACCCCGCATGGTTGCATGGGCTCCCCACGTTTGGTGTAGTAAACCCATCACTGTCCTCGCTTAGTGATTCTGGCTCAAGAGGCTCTGTGTTTTCATTTCCCGCTGGCCTCTGTGTATTAGGCAGCCCTTCTTGCCCAAACCCAACCACCTCCTATTCCCTCAATGCTAGCACCTTAGCGCAAGCCAACATCACACCTTGTCCACGATACTACAACTGTCACCTCTCAACACACCAGTCGGCCCTCTACACGGAAGCCAGACTGAAGCTGTGCACCACAAATCAGATCCTTCACTCATGTGCCCCAATGGCTTCTCCTGACGAGTAAAATTAAACCCGGACTCCTGGCCATGGCCTTCAAGGCTGGACCCCATCCAGCCAGCGCATGGTTCTCTTTTCCTGTCATGCCCCTTGTTCCCAGTCTACCCAGCCTGCCTTCATGCAGCTCATCCCTATTAACCAAGGCTGTTGCTCTCACAGCCCTCTCCGCCTGCAGCGACCTGTCTCCAATAGTCTGGGCAATCTGCCCCCCAGATTAACCACTCTCTGACCTCAGCAGCACCCCTTAAAAGAGATCTGCCATGACAAATTAATAGCTCTTCAAGCCTTTGTTCACTTTATTTCCCCCTATGGATGTACCTATACATGGAATTACATCTGTAGCATGCACTGGTTTATGCTGCAATGCCTACATGAGCATGTGGAGTCTGGAGGTTGCGTGTGCTTTTCTATTCAAGATACTTTTCCTAGTCTATAAAATCATGTCAGCTACAAAGTAGTCATTCAATGACATTTGCCCGAGGGGCAAACGTAGGTACTGCATGTAAAACACTGTTCATCTTAGAGGACATCAGAAAATCAGGGTTCTAACCAAAGCTGGGGGAAATGCTCCATGACTTTCCTCCTGTGTCGCAGCTTTAAAGAAGGTGTTCGCTGACAGCAGGGAAATCCAGAAGTGGGCAGAGCAGTTCGTTCTCCTCAACCTGGTTGTAAGTTTCCCCTCACGGTCCCCACATCTCCTCTGGGTGCCACTGGTTGTAAGTTTCCCCTCACGGCCCCACATCTCCTCTGGGTGTCACTGGTTGTAAGTTCCCCTCACAGCCCCCACATCTCCTCTGGGTGCCACTGGTTGTAAGTTTCCCCTCACGGCCCCCACATCTCCTCTGGGTGCCACTGGTTGTAAGTTCCCCTCCTGGTCCCCACATCTCCTCTGGGTGCCACTGGTTGTAAGTTCCCCTCCTGGTCCCCACATCTCCTCTGGGTGCCACTGGTTGTAAGTTTCCCCTCACGGCCCCCACATCTCCTCTGGGTGCCACTGGTTGTAAGTTTCCCCTCACGGCCCCCACATCTCCTCTGGGTGCCTCGTCTGATTCACTTCTGGGCACCTCAGGCATGCTGCATTAACTAGAATCTTCTCCAAGTATCCATCTCACAGATGAGAAGCCAAAAACCTTTTACTTAATTAATAACCTTTTTTTTTTGAAAATTTTGCATTGCTGGTATTGAGGCCAGCCCCTGGCACATGCCGAGGAATATTCTACCCTGGGCCACATCCTCCTCCTCTTTCTTAGGAATTTATGTGGCGCACTTATGTTGTAATGTGGTAATTAATAATCTTGTCTGAAAAATACTCTTCAGTGGTCTGGATCTCTGTGTTGCTATAGTAACCGATTTTTGTGTTTTGCACATCAATGCCTTTGCCCATCTCCCTCCAGTCCTGGCTCACTGGTCCCTGTCACTTCTTTCTCTCCATGGGCGAAAGCTCCTGCTGTGTATGCCCATGCGTCCTGGACTTTAGCTTCATACCTCCTGCCTCACTTCCTCATCACCAGCCCTCCATGTTTTCTACTCTAGGACAATGGTCTCCTACCCATCCAATCACAGCTACCCCAAGTCTTCCTCCTTGAGTCGTTCTGTTCTTTGAGTATCATATCCGTTAGCTGCTTCCTCCTGTCCTGTATCACTTGCTGCTCTTTCCACTCTATGATGCTTGTCTTCTCGTCTGTGCTGTGAACCCTTTGCAGAAGAGACTCCCTGGCAGGGCCTTAGGCCCATGGCACAGTACGAGACACATTCTCTTTTCTGGTTAGTTTTTAAAGGAGTCTGGAAAGTAATGGACTCCACTGTGGCATTTTTGATATGACAAAATAAAGGACTCCTCCACCGTGGCGTTTTCATGTGCACTCTGCTTTTGCTGCCTCAGCCCCACTAGTCTCTTTGCTCCTCCCTGAAGCTCGCCTTCTGTTTGTATAGTCTATAACCCTTTCCAAACCCCGCCCTCTCATAATAACTGTATTTCACTGCTCACAGTGCCCTTTCTAGTTCCAGGAAGATTTAACAGACACATTTTTGCACTGGCAGGTTTGAAAATATCTAAAGAATAAACAAACAGCTTTTTGTTTTGTTCTGCTTTTTTTTAATCTCAGTACGAAACGACAGACAAGCACCTTTCTCCAGACGGCCAGTATGTGCCCAGAATTCTGTTTGTGGGTAAGTGGGGTTCCAGCGACATGGGACACACTGGAGATTATGCAGCTGCAGCCACATCCTGTCTCCTCCATCATCACACTTCCCCATCTATGTCCCCAACCTCAGCGACCACTTCACTACAAGCAAGGTCACTGACCTCTAACAAGGGGCCTGGCATTCTGGGCAGGATAATGCTAAGTCTCGCAATACACTTTCATCCGAAAGTGTAAAGTACTATTTCCCCAAATGCTTCTTTCCTCCTCTGCTCATTTTACTTCCCACCTTCTGCTCCAAGCATATCTGTGAAGGCAGGGCCATGTTTTCCTCATTGCCTATCAGTTACTCAGCTTTTACTTTGTCCTTATTGGAGGATGCTGTATGAGCTACAGGTTTCTGCCCACCATACAAGCCCAGTGTGATCCTGGGAGAGGCTCTCAGTGTTTGTTGAATGGCTGAATAAATAAATGAGGTCTGGCTTTAACCAGTCATAGTCACTTAAACTGTAATTAAGGCCACTGCCTAGCAGAGCTCATCAAGTGGGCAGCCTGGATAGGCCATCAAAGCTTGCATTAAAAGTGAAAATCAGGGCAGAGAGAAGCGAGTGATAGGGGAAACGAGAAGGGCTGAACTAGAGCGCTCACTTGTGGAAGAGTCTGAACACTGGTGCAATCTGGGGTTGTCTAGTTCTGCCTTAGACGGGACTTTTCTGAAAATCTCCTGGAAGTCTCTGAGCATATTCATCAGCATTTTTTGCCTTCAGCCATAGTACTAATCCCGATGCACTAACTTGTGAAGCTCACAGGTTCTCCTTGCTGGCTGAGGATTAGAATCCCATGAAGGTTTGGAAAACACAGCTGCCCTGGCTGTGTCGCAGACCAGCGATTAGGTTCTCTAGGGGTCTTGTAGGAAGCCATGGTTTTTAAGAGCCTCCAGGTAGTCTGAGTGCACCAGCATGTGTATAAAGGCCTTGTGTTAATTTACTAGGAAGGTTAACTGGGTCTTTGTATTCTCTCATGTGGAGGCATCATTGCTAAGTCTATTGAACAAAGGAATCTCTGCTTCTGGTAATTCATTGTCTGTTGGTCCTGGCCTGACATTCTGTGACAAAGAGAGTCCCCTCCAGGAAGTGACAGAGTGCAAACACCCAGCTGGTTCTCAATGTCGTCTTCCCCATTTGAGGACATTCATTTCATCGCCCTCCCCCTCCAGTTTTAGGAGTCCAGCTCAGGGCCTTGAGTGTACTTGGAAATGCTCTCCCATCAAGTCCCACCCCTCCCCTCAGTAACCCCTTCCAAAACAAAAGTGTCTATACTTCTCCATACTCCCTTACTGTTCTTCTGGATGTGCCACACCTTTAAAGTATCTTTTTCTCATTAATTACATAATTTCAACTTACATAAAAATATGACAGAATGAATGTATTTGTTTGGGGGTTTCATTGTTGTCTTTTGCTTTTTGAGACAGTTTCATGTAGTCCAGGCTAGCCCCAAACTCTCTATGTGGCCAAGAATAACCTTGAACCCCTGATCTTCCTACCTCCCGGCTCCAAGTGCCGAGACTACTGGCATACACCACCATGCTCAGCTTGACTGATGGATTTAAACCTAGAGGGACATTTAAGAAGAGATAAAAGGGAAAACTCGTAAATCTGTATTTTTTTAAATGCAGCTGATTAACCACAAAATATTAAAAAATAAAAGTGGAAAGTACCTTATGTATTTATCTGACCCTGCTGTGCTTAGGGACGTGCACTGTTTTGTTTAAAGAAAGAAAGAAGACTCGGGACATAGTTCACTCAGCAGAGTGCTCATCCAGGATGCACCCAGTCCTGGGTTTCACTGTATAAGCTGGGCATGGTGGCTCAGATCTAAAATTCCATCACTTAGGAGGCTGAGGCAGGAAAATTGTAATGAATTTGGGGTCATGGGGTCAACCTCATGTACATAGCCTGGGCTACTGAATGAGACTCTGTCCAAAACAAATAAGCAAACAAAAAATAATACTGAAAATAAACAAAAAGAGGGAATATCTAACCCAGGTTAGCCCCTCCCCTCCCCAGCAAATCACATCATTCCATCTCTCACTTTCAAATCCCTCATTGGAGGATAATCATAACCAAATACCAGCCTTATCCAACTACTGAGGCTGTTCTTAGGGATGCCGATCAGGAGCAAGGAAATCGCTTAAAAATCTCACGGTAGTTCTGTAGTAAAGAATACTGCGCTTTCACAACGAAACCCCATAAAATATGCACCGTCCGATTTTCAGGGCGCTTAGATAGGATGGCAGGGTTCGAAACCTTTTCCAGAGCGGCACTGCGCCGCTGTTGAATGTTCCTTACTGTTCCCCACACTGCTCGGGTGAGAACTCCTGGGTCCGGTAGCAGAAGACAGGCCGGGGGCCACACTGCCGGACATAGTTTCTTCCACGGGGCACGGGCACAGCAGCTTCAACACACACTGCAGGCTCCCTGGAAGCAAAGGTGTTCCATCCTTGTTCTCTGTCTTTGCAGACCCATCCCTGACCGTGAGGGCAGACATCACCGGAAGATACTCAAACCGTCTCTACGCCTATGAACCTTCCGACATCGCCCTGTGTAAGTGTTGCCTCCCGCTTAGTCGGAGATCCGTGTTGCTATAGGGATGGTGAGAGGCCCCCACAGAGGCGGGCTAGGCCCCTGCCCAGGGGTGCCAGAGAATCAGTTTGACCCATACTAACTTTTTGCCCATCGGCAAATCACTGCTTCACTCCATCTCCCACTTTGGAAACATCTCAACGAAGGATAAATCGTTCAGTTGAGGTACTGGTCGGCTCCTCCAGGAGACTCTTGTCAACACACGCCCAGCTTTTCCCCCTGCCCAACAGCACGCAAACCCTCTGTCACAGAGTGCCGCAGGAGAAGTCACGACAGGCTTGCTTCCATTTCCCCCAAACAATGGGAAGGGAAATAATTTAGTCCATTTTGCTGTGGTTAAACTCAGGTTCAACTTGAGATCATCATGGGCAAATGATCCGGAGAGTGGCTTACTCACTTTCTCAGCTGCCCGATATGACGGGGAGGGAGAGGGAAAGGGACTGATTTAAGGCAGATGAGGCCACCGATGGGAGGAAACATGAGCTGTGACACCCGATTGGTTCTTCTGGGGAGAAATTGGATTTTGTCCTAGGATCCTGGGCATTTGCAGCGGCTCCTAGAAACACCCTGTCCAAACCTTAGCCAATACCCATATGTGCTACTTAATTTTAAATTAATGTTAATGAGACGACAACCTCGGTTTTGAAGTCGCACCAGCACTTCAGTATGCACACTGGGGATTTGTTCCTCCGCGCACAACTTTGTTAGACAGTACAGAACTTAGACTGTAACTGCACTGGGGAGGAAAGCCTGGACCTAGTGAACATGAGCACCCCACGGCCCGTTAGCAATGTCTCCAGGGCGAGCACTGGGACCAAGGGCAGCAAGTTCCAAGTGTGGACAGTGTGGGCATTCCTGAGATGCAGGGTATGTCTTCCTAAGGAGGACCGCGTTAAGGGCAGATACCCAAACAGGTAGGATCACCATGCCTTGGCTGTTTGATAATTCCTTGTAGAAGGGGCAGCCGCTCAGTACACCATCCAGACGCCTCACTGCATTTCACCGCTTGCTGCTGCTGCGGCTGAGGAGGGTCTCAAGTTTGGGCTTTTGGCACTTGTCAGCTGTGTGACTTTAGTAAATAACCCAGCCTCTCTGAGCCTGTCCCATTGATAAGAGTACAGAGTTTTGTGGGGATGGATGACTCCATCTGTACAAAAACCCTTGGCGGGCTGACCGTCCTCAGGCTTCTAAAAGTAACTTGCAGTAGCTGCACACACCCGGTAATATTTCTCAAGAACATGATTGGAAATCTGCTTCGAAACCAGGTGTGGTGGGCCACGCCTTTAATCCCAGCACTCAAAGGCAGATGATCTCTGTGAGTTCAAGGCCATCCTGTTCTATATAGAAAGTTCCAGACCAGCCAGACGGACATGTATGCCTCTGTCCCAATAAGTTAGTTAATTAAATGAAAATTAAAGTTGCTTCTACATTAGCCAAAACAGCTTGCTGCTGACAGCTCTGGGACGGAAAAGCTGAAGGGGGGGATTGCCAAGGGATGACTGAGAACTGCAGTGTCAACAAAATCCACTGCACCTGACCTCAGAAAGACGACAGTGGAGTTCCAACTGTCCACCCTAGGACTGGAGGACTCTGTCAAACCATGGATCCAGCCCCCAACGCCAGGGCTCATTGTGTCACCGGTGCCTATCTTAGTCACTTTTCTACTGCTGTAAAGAGGCACCATGACCAAGGCAGCTCACTCTGCAGGGGACTTGCTTAGAGTGTCAGAGCGTGACTGTGACCATCGAGGTGGGGACATGGCAGCAGGCA